>NW_004797530.1:300540-315793 GCF_000002075.1 Aplysia californica
CCCCCCCCCCCCCCCCCCCCCAAAAAAAAACCCTTTGAAAACTTGAATGGTAATTAAGTGATAACACAATAAAGACATTCATAACATCAAGTCTACTTTTCTCAGTCAGCAGAGGCACTCCTTGTTTCTTTTCAGACAGGTACATTGATATTTCCAAACATCATTTCAACTACTTCAGTTTTACTTTTTGGTTTGTCTTATTAATTAATCTACACAACAGTTGTGCACTGACAATTGAGCGTCTTCCATATGGACACAGAAGGATGTGCGAAAAAAAAAATTGAACAAAACTGTACCTGCAATAACCACATTCACAAAAAAAATTTTCACGACAAAAATCTTGCAAAGGGAAGAGGTCATAGTAAGAAAAATCTAAAGTTAAAGTAAATGTTTCAGAAATACCACAAACACTGATTAAAAGTTGGAAAAAGCAAATTTAAGAAATGAAAAATTCGAAGCCTTAGAAATGAAGCCCAGGCAGTGGATCGCTTTCCTCTTTCTGAGATCAATAAAGTCTCCATTGATAAACCTGCTCCTTGAGTAGCTGGTACGTCCTGAAAAATTTCCAATCATATACACTGTGGGTGTACCTGGTAGCCTACTCCTTTAGAAAGCTGAGTATTGTTTCATTCCTATCTTCTTCCCTTCTAGTTCTAAATGAAGGGAGTTATGTCCCATTAAAATCTACATTGACTAAAGAGTGAGCAGTAACAAACTGAATGGATACTCACAGGAGTAATCATGCCAGTCACGCCAATGGGCTGCCGAATGACCATAATTCGCTTGTTGGGAACATAATTTGGCAATACATCACCGTAGGTTCTTTTGGCCTCCTCGGCAAACCACTCCAAGAAACCAGAACTGTACATGACTTCTCCCTCAGCATCCGCCGTTGGTTTTCCCTACAAAGAAATAACATATCAACCAAATAGTGGCAAGAAAAGCACTACAAATAATGTAACAATTAAGAAAAATGAGCCCTCTACTATTTTTAACTTATCCTGTAAAGCAAACTCAAATGAAGTTCTACTTTTTTCATGCAACAACTATAACATTGCATACTTGCAACAGAGATTGCAGACAATCAGTATCAGTAGCAGACATTACAAGACCATAAGACTAGCCATCGCTGCACTTTTCCTTGCGCAGCTGAAATTTCATTTCGGAGTTTGTATCTTTCCCTTTTTCTGTGGAAATTTTCACTAGTTCCCAAAGCACAGTGAAAGCATACAAATATGCTTGTATTTAAAACCCCTATAATACACCTATATCTTTTTTTTGTTTTTCTAGTATTGTCTTCATTATTAGCTTCCACATCATTTTTCTAAAACTATAACAATGAAAATTTAGTTCAGAATGGCAGTTTCATATCTGACTCTTTCACCTCAAACACTAAAAGGCCAAACTAACAAAAGACTAAAAAAAAAAAAAAGAAAAGAAACTCACATTTTCTTGAGTTATGAGTGCTGCCAAAGCTTTCTTGTTCTCAATCATCAAGTTATACCACTTCTTCAGGATAACACTACGTTCCTGCAATAAAGATGTTTTGAAAAAATATTTAAGCAAAGAGTACGGACAGTCAGTGTCAGCAAAACAACAGCAAGCTTTCATCCTTAAATCAAATGCCAATTAGTGACCGATAGATACTGAAAGCTACAAAACATGCAATGAAAACAAAGCGACTGTGCAATAACTAGGACTCATTAAGAGTGTTCAAATACATGTTTCCTCTTGACACAAACAAGAATAGTCAGCTGGAGAAAAACAACAGAATATGACAGATTTTTTTTGTTGTCCCCATAAAGATTGTTTTCCAATACATGGTCACTTAATGGAAGCTCAAGAATCCATAATATAAGGCATAGTATATGAAAAATCCTCTTCTTACAAACGTTCCTAAAACCCATTAAAACAATTTTCCAAGCTGAAAGCTCAGTGTTGGAAAGCAGACAAATTTCCACATTTTACTTCAGAATAACATCACTATGCTTAAGCTGCCAAGACAGCAAATAAGAGCAAACACAAGAATCAACGGGACTGCAAAAGAGTGAATCCATAATGTTAAAATTGCAGTGAGCTTCAATCAGAAAAGAGACAGTGAGCACACATTTATGTCCACAACTACAAAACACATTTTAAAAACAAGGCAGTTCTATTCAAAATGAAAAGAACTTCTCCCCCCAACTCTGTCCCCACTACAGAACCAGCAATAAAATCAACAACAAAATTGCCTCTACCTTTGGAGAGGTAAACCTCCATTTCTGGAAAGCATTGTTTGCGACATCAATGGCTTCCGTCACGTCTGACTGGTTCATATCCGGAACATTCCCTAAGACTTCTCCTGTTGCTGGATTTAGGACTATAATAAAAGAACAAAACAATTAAAATACAGCTGAAAAAAGTCTGCATTTGAACATTTGAAACGGATTGAACTCTTTTCCCGAAAAAATATTCTGAACATTCATATCAGTAGCAAAGCATTTTGAATAGAACATAAATAAAACATGGAGGTCCAATTATAAGTACACAAGAAAAGTATGACTATGACTTCCAATTCTAACCCGTATTACTTTTATAAAACAACGTAATTTGTATGTGTGCCTAAAGAAAGGTACCAAAAGTTGGATTTTAACCATTCTGAGTTAAGGGTTGCACCTAAAAAGACATTCAATGCTGAACACAGTGGTTTTAGAATTTTGGAGATATCTTAAGTAGTTTTTGAGATATTGCACATTTTGCGAGGTAGGTTATAAAGATTTAATTTTGAGAAAATTAGCTTTTAAGTTTAGAACCTACAGACTTGAAAAAAAACGATGATTCAAATGTTTCTAATACATCTAATATGAAAAATATTTTTCCAATTCGGCATTCAGTTGACATCAATATCATGATTAGAATTCAAAGGTAAAACATAGCTGGGAAGAGAAAACGTTCTTCAAGAATAGATTTTAACGCCTTTTAAAAGCAGTTTTCCATATCTTTTTAAAACATACCCTACCCTCAAAATAATTCAAAATAAAATATTTAGAAGTCATATCAATGAAAACTTTTTTAACACATTGTTATCTATCATTTTTTAATGAAAACACATTTGGGTAAAAAAAAGTGATTTTTTTGTCAATATCAACCTGTAGCTCAAAATGGTCTGTGGCGACTTTCGGTACCTTCTTTAGGCACACAAACATTAACAATTTGTTGAAGTGGCTTGTACTGTTTACGTATCTCTATCCCACAAGGAAAATTAAAAACCTGTCAAACAGGAAAATTATTATAACTGTCTCATTCAAAACTAACATTTTAAATCCAATTGTTATCAAAATAACCAATCTCACCATGACCAGCGAATAGTTCTTTTTTAATAACTATAATCACATTTTTTACATGGAAATTGAGCTCAAAATTATAATTCCCTTTGGAAATTTATGGAAAGGTTACTTTCCTCTTTTAAAAAGCAGTGGAAAGAAAGGAGATGACAGAAACCAGAAGACCCCCCCCCCCCCCCACGCTAATGCTATGTAGTTAACATGACGGCCTAAGAATAAATCAGAAAATATCTCCCATATGAATGTGGTGAGCACAATATCCTGCCAATCAGCTAAACCCTCAAAATAAGAGGAAAAACATTTCAATGTATCTGTTAACAAGTGGCTACTCACTATGAACAAGCTACAACCCCACCAAAAAAAAAGCCAACCAAGCAACAAGCAAAATCCTACGCATAAGTGTATAAATATATACAACAGATTCAACCCATATTACCATCAAAAGTCTTTCCAGATTTTGCAGACACCCACTTGCCATCCACGTAAGCTTTGTCAAACATGAAACTAGAGGCGGTACGAGCACTGCTAGAGGAAGCCATTCTCAGGATGTAGAAAAGAGGTTTCTTTTGTCTTGAAGCTGTCAAAGCAATTTGCAGAACCGCACAACCTGTCTGGGAAAAAGAAAGACAAAAATTACAATTTCAAATAAAAAATCTTACCAAAAATAAAAACCCCAAACATATGTCTATATTTGTAAATCATATTGCTGTTGAACACAATAAGCTGGAGAAATACCTTACTACAGTACAACAACAATTTCATATCCTTAAAGAACAAAAAATAAAGTTCTTTCAAGATCATTCTGTACAAATCTTCACTCAGAAGTTATGAAATAATAAGAACACACAGCAAGTTATAAGATAACAGGAGCACAGTTTTAAAATAAGCTTTACAGTTTTTTTTCTGAAATGCATGTATGCCTATCCAGCAGACAAAAATTGATGTTATATTTCAAAAGTGCAGCATTTGTCTCACAACACCACATAAAACTGAAAGGAAACTATCTCAGGAATTCTTAGAGAAACCCTTTCACTCCATTCAGATTGATGACCTCAGCTTTAATCAATGTTAAAGTTCTAAACAGAAAGTATAAATTCTCCTTCCACTTTACTATGAAACAAGACCCTCCACCTGCAGTCTTCACTGTGTTCAGATGACAGACATGAAGATCACAACAACAAGCAATAGAATGGAGCTTAAAAAGAGCAAGTTACACATTATTACAAAGCTCAGCTAAGAATTTGAAAGAAATCAGTTTAAAAAATTATTTTTAAAATTATAATAATAGACATGAAAAATGTACCGCACTCCTAACAAGAGTAGACTGCACCCAAACACTGATAAAAGCCACAAATAACACAAATTTGTTTCATATCAATACCATTTTAAATCTTGGTTGAACTTTGCCTGAATTTAAGCCAATGTAGCATCAAGTAGAAGGGTGAAAGCTCTGCAGCTCCTGGATCCCCAACAACGATAAATTTAAGCTAATGATAATCAATGATTCCAGCCAAAACACTTATATATTTGTAGACCATGCACTGTTCACAGCAGTTGTCCTAAAGCTGAGCTAAGCATAGATCTGCATCTCTTGAAGTAAGAAATAAGTTTAGAAAATAAAGAATGACCAAAAAAAAGAAAGAATGCAGATAAAAAGAAATTAACTAGGATTGCCATTCACTAAATAGGCAAGAGTACACTGAGGTGAAGTGCTTGGCTAAGTAATAAAGGAGAAGAGATTAGACTGGCTGTTTTGTAAACTGGTAGCCAACATAATTTGCAAGGTGTATTTTTCCCATAGTTTAAAATAAATTAAAAGAGCTCTTCAAGAGAACCAGAAATTACCTCTGCATTAACTTATTAGACTATGCTAGCCACATGCCACATATGACAGGAAGCTACCACAGCCATGTGCCGAATATCTCAAGCAGTGGTACTTACAATTATTAGTTTCAAAGATGGCCATAAGGAAAAGATAGTGGGACAAAGTCGATACCCTTTTTTTCTAATTTCAAGTGAAGATCAAAATCATTTGCTTTCAAATCTTTTTAATATAAAACACATCATATACCAGAAATAATGAAATATCACTGGCCTGTGTGTTCTGGCATGACAAACATTTTCAAAAGAGTGTGTGTGTGTGTGTGTCTTCGGAAGCAACCAGAAACTGTCATCCATGATGAAAATTGTGATAGCAATACAGTGGAACTCGGATTTAACGAGTTCAGATTCAACAAGAACTCGGATTCAACGAGATGAGATAGATTCCCCGTTTTTTTTCTTCTTTAAAATCAATCAAAATAACCTTGATTCAACGAGCACTTAAATCAGCCAGCTCGGATTCAACGAGGTCGCTTCAGGGTGAACAGCCCCCGCAGACGTGGCTTCGCTCTTTTTCCTTCCAGAACGAACTTTATCTATTCCCGGAAACCATCTATTGCACCTGCTTCGTGAACCATTATTCATCTAGCTGATTGCATGCGACCAATCAGCGGCTTTTTTTCATACCAACACATGCGTTGTTGGCACGCACACGTGTCTACTCTGCCGTGTGTTGGGGCCGGATAGGCAGCCTGCACACGTGTGAATGTGTGTGCATGTCGGGGGGGGGGGGGGGGGGGGGCACTAGCGGTCCGGGCGATGAACGTCGCAGATACAAACGCGTCACAGTCTTTTTCCACCTCGGCAACTGATCATTTATACAATGAGCTAGTCTTGACGTAGATATCTACGTAATGAATTGTGCGCTCGTCTTTGGAATCAAAAGTTGCCGTATGCTAAGCTCTACACATCAACACAAACTTTTTGATAAACAATCGAGATGACACAGGTGTGTGCATTTGAACGAATCGGTCTTTTTTTTTTACACAGCTCCTAACATGCAGGCATTTCAGGCACTACTTGTGACTTCTCTTTATACATTACTTGCTCAGTGCCTGTAATTATCTACACAAAAACCTTGTGTTTGCTATAACGAACACTCGGATTCAACGAGATTTTAGGTCAGGCCCGGCGACCTCACGAGTTCCACTGTAGTTCCTTGCATATCTTGTGAGCGAATAAATTGGAAGAGGAATTACTGCATTGTCCCGCTAGATCTCATGGGTAGTTGACTGATTGTTCTTGAACCTGCAGTGCAACAGAATGTTAAGCGTATTTGACAGTTTTTCCTGCTTTGTAAGGCCCCTTGCCATCAGATAGCCACATTCAGATTTCAAAGGTACTCTATAGACTATGTTTTTATATTGACGAGAGTATGTTCCGTTATAGTAGTTAGGAATTTTGGATTTTGCCTGGGTGGCGGCCAAAGCCTACTCAAACATCGATTTTAGACCAAGAGATTTTTAATGTGTGCAACTTGCACACAGGACCCCCGAGATTTTTCGCCCTGGTCCAAGAAGGCAAAGCGTTAGATCTTACCTAACCTAAATTCAGGGGTGTGGCTGAAAGACAGCAGTATGAAGGAACCAGAACAACAATGGCAACAGTCAAGACTAGGGAAGGGAAACCCGGAGGAGGCCCCCGCTCAAGTCGTGGGGGGGGGGGGGGGGGGGGAGGAGGAAGGAAAACACTGCGTCATTTTTTGCCCAATTCTGTTATTTTTAGATAGCTTGATTCAGCAGCCAGCCGGAGCTCCCCGGCGTTAATGAGCCCTGAAGCGATTTTGCCGATGCCGCTTAAGAAGTTCGCATTTTTGTCTTCGCTTGAAACTATATTATAACTTCTTCCGTATCCCACACAGCAAACCATTACACTGATACTAAAAGCTCAATGTCTTGAATTTTGCGTTGGAATGGTTAATTTCTTTGTTTCCTTTTTTTTGTTCTAGAAGTGTTTGTGGAGTACCCAATTTGCCTTATTTTAGTTACAAACTTGAATATATAAAATATGGTTTATTTAAAAATGGCACGGCAGACCTCTCCAAAATTTGTGTTAAACAGACTACGAATATCATGTCTTTTACCATGAGATGAAATCTGCGTAAATAGAAATCTAGTAGTAGTCAAGTTATAAGAGAAGAAAGATCTTCTATGCACATCTCTGCAATTTTTAACAAAAGGCACTCAGTGTCAGGTCTTGTTTAATATAAACCATTATAGGTCCTAAGTCAATACAATTGTTAGGCCATATATATATATATATATATATATATATATATACATATACATATATATATATATATATATATATATATATATATATATATAAAAAAGTCCAAAAAGTTGCCATATTCTTTTGCTTTCCCTCCTGTCTCACACTTAGCTACCAGTTGTCCATTTTCTACTAAATATTGATGCGCTGAACACGAGAATATATATATATATATATATATATATATATATATATATATATATATATATATATATATATGAACTTCATTTCAGTTGCAAATCAACAGTTTTCAACATATTTGATTGTTCTTAATCGAGCCATCTCACTCTATGCCTAACCGCGAAGTAATTTGTGTGCTTTGGAGCAATCAGGGGGTTTCAGGGGGGTAAAAAAAAATCTGGGGAGTTACAGGGGGCCCCCTGTGTTTAATATAATCCATATATTTTAATATTTTACAGTCAGGTTTGAAATTTTCTTAAAAGTAATTGATTTGCGACAGCATTAGTGGCTTTATGTGTGATCTGCAGCAAACAATACAACAGTTTGACCCCGGAAGCAGTGCATGATCTGTGTGCGAGAGTGAAAGTAAAAATTTACCCAAGTTGTAAGTCCCACCACCACAACATCATGACCAATGCAAACAATTTTAAAAGCAATGTTTTAGGCCTAAACCACCTTGAGTTGGCACTTTTTCTGTAGTTCCCACCCCCCAATTATTATTCCGCCTATTTTCCTGTTTCAAGAATATAATCAAGTTAAAACTTATCGGCACAGATTAAATATTTGAAGAGATTTTGACTTAGGAATCTCCTTTAAACTTTAGTACACCGGTACTAGACCAAGATTCTATCCATGAACGAAAATTACTTCTTTGTACCACTAGTAAAGTAAATGTCATGGAAAATGGTTCACTTTCCAACTTGGCAATAGACCTAATGTTATCAAAGAATGGTTGGCCAAATTGTATTTCGACTTCCGACCAAAACAACAATGGCGAAGCGCACTTCATATTGAACTTCATGACTGCAATTTTACGAAGTGACTATTCAGACTTAATTCCGAACAGACAAAAATTATATTCGGACTCTGAATTGAGTCCAGCACATAGAAATCTAGATGTACACTATGGTCCAGCAAGACGCCCCTTTCGACTTCCGACCCTTGTTCCTAAATATTTCCAGCTGGCATTTTATTTTAAAATTTTCAATCCGTTATAATGATAATTGATAACAATCGAGACGTGACCTTTAATACCCAGTTACTATCTATATTCTAGATCTATCTAAACTGGCCCTCCCTGGATCATTAGGCTAGTTTGAACAGAACAATTTTGCGAATTTGGAATAAAATGGGCAAAAATAAAGGGGGTTGAAACTACCGAAAAGCGCCCTTGGGTCAGTCTTGAGTGAGTGACAATTACACTACGGAAGTGGCTATTCTCACCCGGGGTGAGAATAGAATATATACAATCGACCTCTCACCTCGGGTGAGACTTGCCACCGTAGGCTATTCTCACCCGGTGTGAAACAAGAGCTGTTTTTCCTAATTTCGGAATACTTTCTATCGATGTGGATGATCAAATGGATAAAGGCAAAGAAAAGATTACATTATAGCACAAAAATAAGCTAATTTTATTGACTACAAAGATGCTATGGCTATTTCACTTTTCGAATCGAGCCGAACTACGGGGGTCGCCATTTTGTTTTGCCCGGAAGTTCTCGCAAGATCTACTCCTCCCCTCTTCTCTCTCTTTTTCTGAAGGAAGAGGCTAGCCGTACTTAATGACGGCTAGACTGGCAGTCTAGCCGTACTTAAGTACGGCTAGACTCACAGTCTAGCCGTACTTAAGTACGGCTAGACTTAGTCTAGCCGTACTTATTCTTAATATGATGGCTAGACTTAGACTGACCATTTACAAAAAATAGGCCTTCTGAATTGTAAATATATACATTTTTAGTGTGCAGTACCTAAAGTATTTGTATTTGAGACAAAACCAGGTTCCTTAATGACAGTGCATGTATTTTAAACCTCCTGTTTTCTAATGTAAATAGGGCCTAAGATAAGTACGGCTAGACTGGCAGTCTAGCGCTAGACTTCTTGTCTAGCCGTACTTAAGTACGGGTAGACAGCCGGGCTAGCCGTACTTAAGGACGGCTAGACTGTCAGTCTAGCCGTACTTAATATTGATGGCTGAATTGTAAATGAAAATTTTAGTTTGCAATGCCTAAAGTATTTGTATTTCAGACAAAGCCAAAAGGTGCCTTACTGACTTGCATGTATTTGAACCTGAATAATTACTAGATCTAGATCTAATGAGACCTGTGTACTTAACAGGATTGAGTCGATTGGGCCAAACCTAGATCTAAGTACGGCTAGAAGTACGGCTAGACTGCCAGTCTAGCCGTACTTAAGTACGGCTAGCCACTTCGTTTTCTGAATACTGTCTATCAGTGTGGACGATCAAATTGACCAAAACAAAGTTTAAAAATGATGTTAAAACACAAAAGTAAATGAATTTGGTCGTCTACAAAGATGCTACGGCTATTTAACTTTTCGAATCGAGCCAAACTACGCGGGTCGCCATTTTGTTTTGCCCAGAACTTCTCGCGCTACTCCTCTCTCTCTTTCTCTCTCTCTCCACTGCCCACAGACAAAATTGGGCGCTTTTTCGGTAGTTCCCACCCCGCAATTTTATTAACGGGTTTGGGCCACAAGAGTAGGGGGGTTTCAGGGGGGCTTGCCCCCCCTGACCTAATAAAAATAGGAAGGGGGGTTTCAGGGGGGCATGCCCATCCTGAATTTTACCATAATTTAATATTTTGCAGTTGTTAGGTTTGATATCTTAGCTCACCGCGAATCAAACGTATAGATCTAGATCTAGATGTAGGTCAGGCTCAAATAAGGGGGGTGGGAACTACCGAAAAAGCACCCAAAATTGTACGCTTTTAGCAGGCTAACAAACAGTAGTAATGGAACATTTGTTCACGGCACAGAATTCTACAATTTTTCTGTTATCACAGTGTAGAATACTGTGGTTTAGGGGGAACGCAATATTGGTTGGCCTAGATCTAGGTGAACGCACACTGGGTGAGAATAGCCAAAAGAGTCGCCTGCGCTATTCTCACCTGGGGTGAGAATAGAAGGTTGCCTTACACTACACTACAGTTGAGTAGTACAGGCCTGCCCACTTCACAATCAAGGACAAAAACTATTAGGAAGAACAGCTTTACAGACAGATATCAGAGGTACCAGATTTTCAACCTATCATCTACAGCTAAAATGAAAGGACATTACTCCTGAATTTTGCTGATGTTGACAGTTATTGGCAGCAATTTAAAAGTAAACAACCACAGTTCTTGAGTTGAGTGTGTGTTTATGTGGAATCGAAAGTCACCACAGTTCCTAACACAGAAGACAAAAGAGTTCTGTTTCCGGTGTACGGTACCCATATCGGTTGTACGTTAACTGATTTGTCCAAATCATGTGTCTTAGAATAATAGGCCTAATATTATAGCGTCACAAGAAATTAGCCTTCAAAAATTGCTACTGCGATATGCATCATTGGTTGGGAAAGAAAAAAATATAACAGCTTTTTTTAGATCCAGAGCTCAATTTTTTCTTTGCAGATACTGAAAAGCATTCATAATTATTAAGTTCTTTGTGTCTAATTTTCAAAACTAAGCTTAGTTCTACTTTATATCATGTTATCAATGAACTGAAACTGTTTGTTTGTTTGTTTTTAATCGATCAGAATTATTGCAAATTGTAAAGTTGAAATTCACTGAGCTTCATTATTATGAAAAAATGTGTAGCCAAACCAGAGTAGAACAAATCAAGAAACAGCTAAACATAGGACTAGGTTCAGGAATTTAGCTTATAGCCTAACATTGTATTTCGCTAACTTCACACTAGAGAAACAGTGTCTCAGAACATAGATCTATTTGAAGTGGGATATCGAAGGATTGAGAAAGTTCGGAAAAGATTGGAAAAGAGAAGGGGAGAGGAGACTTGACCATCCCAAAGAGGTTGTCCATCCGCACTTCATTCTTCGACACACCATACCTGACACTGTTTTCATTGCTGCTCTCTGTCATTTTTAATTCTTTCAGCAGGCTGAGACATAGGCTACATTGTAATTGCTCCACCAAAAAATTGAGTTCAATAACTAATGAACTTTGAGAAAAGCATAGATCTAGCCTTTAACTCATTCTAGTCCCAAGGAGTGGAACATCAATGGGCAAATAAAAAATTTTCAAGAGCTGTGTGGCCTCGACCAAAGCACCTTGTAAATGTCGCTATCCTAACGTTTATGCTCTTACACGTTGTCTTGGGCCGTTTAAGTTTTATTATTCTTTTTTCTCTTTTCATAGTTTCTAATGGTCCAGGAGTACATGTCATTGTATAAAACAATGTACTTAAGGAACAGTTGTAAAATTGCAACAAAATAATATTACAAGTGTGTGCTAAAGCCCTATTTTCTCCTCCCTTTTGAAACGGCAACTGCAAACTTCGGACACTCAACACACGTCCTGTTGGGGGACAGAAAGTCTCCCAAAGGCCCCACAGAGAACAGAGGAGAATAGAGTTGTTTACAGAAGCTAGGACATCCTCCTGACGTTGAATCTTTTTAATTTGATGTTCTGGTATATCGACCCAAATTTACCTCGCGGATCAATTGATTTAAGATAATAACGTTTATTTTATTATTGCCGTCGGGCGATTCATTCAACATGTGTTTGACATTCCAGATGATGGTCAGCTTGAAAACCTATTTCTAACAAACTTTCCTTTTCTGAGCTGTTTTCCCATACTTTGTCTACTGACCTTCCTTCAGTCATAAACAAGTTCTAAAATGAGGGTTAGAATAACTTCATTTCCTGCAGGCTGCCATTGGTATTTCAGTTTTTCACTTCGTTGTCTAGTATTAGTAAAGTGTCGACATTAGACGACAATGGAGAGCTAGGCAGGAGAGTCATCTTCCTTCGTTGTTTATACACTGATAAAGGAGAGCGAACGATTTGGGGTTTTGAGTTTGAGTACAGAGAAGTACATCGACAAAATGACGGTCATTCAGTGCAAGGAGGAATCAAGACAGATAAACAGAAACGACAGAGGGAAAGCAAACGAAAAGAAGTAGGACCTACCAGTGGCGCCCTCTAACCACCCGTTCAAGGAAAGACAGAGAATGGCAATCACAGATTATGGTCTGAATATTTTGTCAAACAACGCAATCATAAAAATAGAGCTGATCGGGAAAACCAGCTGAAGTGGAAGAAGTGTTGTGCACCAGACAGTTCAGAGATCACGTTGGCTGTATGAACCCTGTGGGCTCCATATATTCCTAAATTAAATACGCGTCAGTTCGTGTTCTAATCATATCAGGATGTAAAGAAAACGATTGTCAAAGCATTTATTTTAAGCAAAATAATGGGAATTTCGACAGATTTCTTTTTTGTAAACAAATTGTCACCAAACAGCTATCATAACAACCATGATTTATTTCTAGTTCAATGATTTGATAGAAGTTCATCCTTTGGAACGGAATTGTGGTGATGAGACAGGTGGATGGAGTTTAAATGGTGAAGCAAGTAAGCTTATATCAGTGATAGCAATCAAGAGGTATCTGGAGGAGCCAATAGGCCTATCGACAATTTTTTTTTATTTCAAGAGCACCGACGGACTTACTAAGAGAGCATAAAAAAAGATTACTTCATTCACAGTAGAGGGAAATAGCGAAGAATTCACAGTACAGCCTATGACAATGCCGTTTCCCTCGCGACACGTTAAGCAAAACTATGTACAGAGGTCCAGTTTTCAGAGATTATAATTTATACCAGTGACCTCGTACAAATCACAGATAACCTGAGTTCTGGCAGTTTTCAAGGACACCTCGGTCTGTAATTCTCGCCTAGTGCTGTAACTATTTCTTAAATTACAGTGTGGCCATTACCTCCAGGTCAACGTAGTATGTACGGTACGCCAAGACAGGTAGCCTGGCAGAGTGGGAGGGGGGAAGGGAGGAGGAGGAGTGGAGAGGAAGATGGAAGACGGAGACGAGGCAACAAGAGGACTAACAGGAAGAGGACAGGGATGGGGGAGGGGAGTCTGGAGAAGGAGGACGACGTCGACAAAAAAGAACACGACGAAGTGGAGATGATGGAAGTGAAGGAGTGGGACGACGAGGAGAAAGGGGGAGAATATGGTGGGGGTGTTGTTGTTGCTGTTGTTGTTGTTGTTTGTGTGTGTTTTGTTTTGTTTGGGTTTTTTTCTGTGGAAGTGGGAATATAGATGGACGAGAAGGAGGATGAGGAAGGCCTGCGTGCAGAGCAAGAAAATGGACGAAATAAAAGAAAAATTGGGGGAAGGGGGGGTATGAGCCTGAATTCTTTCTATCGCCTTTAGTTGTCCCCAAAATATTTGTATTTCAGAGACGACACCATGATAAACAATTACTGTTCTTCTCCGTTTGAGGAAACAGATGCACACAAGACGGCCATTTAGAGAGTGAAGGAAAATACTATGACAAACAAATGGACTGAAACAGTAGAGGGAAAGAAAAGAAGTTTGACCTACTATAGTGGCATCCTCAAACCATCCTATTTGTTCTTTTCCCTTGATTTATGTTCAAGCAATGAGTATTATACATCATAGAGTTGAAATCTACTAGTACTAATACACGTACTAGTCTACTGCATACACAGAGATAGCAGAGGAGATTTAAGCCGGTTCGCTTGTAAGACAAACGTCCTGTGTCATGACTGTAAATGACGATACGAATTAGTGGCTTGCAAAATAGATTGCTATTGTTCTATAGTCGTATTATGTTTTAATTTTGTTTAGATTGGTTCTTTCGTGGGGTTGTATGTATCATCATCATTCAGTGTCAGATCAGCGACAGACATCGGCGATCGTGATTCTCCATTCATTCCTTTGCCTGGATCTCTCGAAAAAGCTATTTTTCACTGATTTTTTCCTGTTACCCATTTCTTTAGGTTCCCTAAGTATGTTGTTCCGGGCTACCCCTGCCTCGCTTGCCCTCGATTTTGCCAGTGAGAGCTAGATGTTCAAGACATTTGTATTATCCAAGTTTGTTGAACTTCATCCGACGTCTGCCTTGGAATAAGGGTCTTCCATGATCACCTCTTGTCATCCAGGTCATTATTCTTTTTAGTTGAAACCTTGACTCTATTTTATATAATATACAAGTGTATAAGTCATCATGAGGTCGGCGTATTTCTTCTTATCTGAACAAAATGACTTCACTTTCCCAACTCTGCCTGCCGCTGACCAGTCGGCTATAAAAAATATATGTCGCTATGCTTAACTCTCCCTCTCCCGCGTGTGTTTATGTGAAAGTGCTTGCATTTACTCTTTCCACCATTTGGTCTATCTCTCTCTCTCTCTCTCTCTCTCTCTCTCTCTCTCTCTCTCTGTGTGTGTGTGTGTGTGTGTGCGCGCGCGTGTGTTTGTGTGTGTGTGTGTGTGTGTGTGTGTGTGGGTGTGTGTGTGTGTGTAATGACTGTTTCTTTTGACGTTCAAGAAGCACAGTTGTTCACACTTTGTGTAACCATTTTATCTCATAAAAACCTAGATATACTTCAGCGGGACAGCCTGCCCGCGCTGAAAATATAATGTGTACTTTATGTTCTACCCTCGAAAAGATCGGCGCAGAGTGAATAATGACACCGATACGCCGAAACATATTCGGTGGCCTCTCTGTGCTCGGCCTTTGAGGTCTTGCACGCTTGTTTGAGTATGTGTATGTATGTGTGTGTGTGTGTGTGTGTGTGTGTGTGTGTGTGTGTGTGTGTGTGTGT
>NW_004797530.1:317860-320043 GCF_000002075.1 Aplysia californica
TATATATATATACATACATACCCGCGCGAGCCCAGAGATATGCAACTACACATATCATATAATATGCGATGTAGGCCTAAACACTCGCAGACACACTCATACATATTATAAACCACACTCTAACACACATCAACATTTTCGTTCAAGAGCAAAAATTATTAATAGCGCCGGTAATATGTTTCATTAAGTGCCCCAGTAATATATGCATAGCAGGCGTTTAGCATTATTAAGACATCATTAATCGAATGATAATACATAATGTATGTGAAAGGAATAGTTCTAACGATGTCCCGAAAAATGAAACATCTAACAGAACATTTTTGTTTTGAAAAGTACAGTAACTAACAATGTGTTGAGTGACGCTGTGAGGAAAACTCAAAGCAAATAGCCACAGTTGCGTTCCAAGAAAAGCGGATAGCTTTGGCACGAACGCCATGGACTGCAGAAAACTAGTAAACCTAAAAACATTGTGATTGTCACTTCAGGGGTGACTGCAGTATCTGCAAGATGCCCTTGTTGAATCTGCGTGTGAAGTATTCGTTTGGGGCCTACGAAAAGGGCCTTACTATTTTGCACCACGTTTCTCAGCAGTGATAATTTTAACCGTTCTCCGGTTATCTATTTATGTATTTAGTTGTTAAAGGCAAACTTTCTGTAACAAAAGGACCTCCCACCAACAACAACAAAAAAAGAAAAAAGAAGAAAAATAAAAAAGTCCTGGCTATACCTTACTAGATCCAGATCTAGATCTATTTAGTGTTTAGATTTTTCAGCAAGCCATTATCCCCTCGTTAAGCGCGTCACGGAATTTTTTTGTTCATGGAATCTATTACTCGAAACGATTATGTTCTGTTCCTGGAGGGGGGGGGGGAGAAAACATCACAGTCGTCAACTCTGCCCCCAAGGTCACAAACACAGACAGTGAGGATAATACAATTAAGTCAGCAGCAAAACGAGTACTTTTTACACAATGGTAAAGTGTTAAGTCTTCTACCACATCTGCATTTTCCCACAAGATGTTTTGTTTGTTGTTTTTTTACAGAATGCACAATACACAGCGAGGGTGATAATTGAAAGTAGTAAGGAGCAAAGAAAAGAAAGGTAGGCTAGCCTTTTTGCCCCCTTTCGTCAAGGGGAGCGAGACCGTGTAATTCTGGATGCATCTACTCCGACAAGAGCTCAACAGTGTGCAACTTACCGATATTCCAAACATTGCGTTGGGTCAGACAGTGGAGTGGAGGTCAGTATAGAACGTGGAGAAACCCCTGTTTGTCCAGACACGATTACGCTGGACTGAAAAACCAACCCAGTCAAACTCCGTGCTTTGCCCTGCTTGTCAACCTGCGAGTGGAAAAAATACCACCGCTGGCATTAGCATTAGCAAGGAAGCAGACTTTCCCGACTTAACAATGATCCAGCAGAAGAACTATACAAAACGCTGAAGTGCTAGAAGGCAATCGTAGCTCTAAACAGCTGCCTCCTGGTCTCGCTTTTAGTTTAATACAACTGTTGCCGGCTGAACCCAAAAAAAAAAAAAAATTCCAGATGTTATCTCTGTTGACCCGATGCTCATAATCTATGGGAAGCGCTGTGCGTATGGGTCGGTGAAGCCATTCTTGGTAGCCTGAACTCGCATGCAGAAAGTATTTATTTTTACTCTTTTGTTGATAGCTGTTGGACTTTGTGACTTATCGTTGTACTTTTTCAACAGCCATATTAACTTCAAGATATTATTATTAAATACGATATGTGGGTGGAGGAATAAGCCAGGAATCGTAGAAGGAAAATTAGTATGTTTATTCAATTACTGTCAAGGAAAGAAAATAATGTTGGCAAGGTGATCGAGTCCCAAAGGTTTTAGCAGTGTGTTCTTTTGTCAACATGTTCCGGCTTATATCCCGACGTTACGGTATCCCGTAATTCTCCACGTAACTGTGAATAATTATGGGGTTACATGCAGTGTCATACACATCACGTCACCGAAGATCCGAAGAGAGGAATGGCATTTATTGCTACTTTCATACAATATGGCATAATAATTATATTTCGTCTGAGTTTGATAGGTTGCGAAAACATCTTAAGTTGTTTTAGAATTTTGCTTCAGTTCAGTAGCAAACAGAAAAAAAAGAAACTGAAGGAGGAGGGGTGGAGGTGGGGGAGGGGAGGGGTGGTGTGTGTGTGTG
>NW_004797530.1:320152-321641 GCF_000002075.1 Aplysia californica
GGGGATTGAAGCGTTATATAGTGAATAACCATTAGCCATCAACAATAGCTGTTTTAAAAAAAAGTAAGTATAATGATAATGAGGAGGAGGAGGAGGAGGCGACAAAAGGGGAGAAGGTCGGAAAAACGAGGAGGTAAGAGGAGGCGGAGGAAGAAGAGGAGATGGAGGAAGAAAAGAATCGAAGGAAGAGGAGGATGAGGTGAGGGAGATGAAATAAGATGATAGTGAAGAGGAATAGGAGGAGGGTGGTAAAAGGAGGAGATGGGGGAGGAGGAGGAGGAGAAAGAGGAAAGGGGGGGGGGAGTGGGAGGGTGGGAGGAGGTGGAGACCCGGTAGGAGGAGGGAAAGAGTTAGAAAGGGGGAACATTTCAGATATATAGCACTGTTTTAAAATACCTCCCCGTTTCTGCTTTGTTCTCTTGGATATCATTAATATTTTATCTCCATACCACAGGCCTTCTGGTTTTGTTTTATCTCCATACATAGGCCAAGGCCTTCTGTTATTACTGTTAAACCTGGTTTCTTTTTCTTTCAATTAGGCGAAATTACTCAACTAAGAATTATTACCTTCAATGAAAATACACCTAGCAATCATTTATTCATTTGTTTGGGGTTTTTTTTTTATTTACTTTTTTATTTATATATACATTTGCTTTCCTATACATCTGTCTGTCGTCAATTTATTAGTCCATTTATTTGAAAATTCATAATGTAAGTACTTGTCATAATCTATAGACTTTTGTATAGTTTTTGGGTTTTGTAAATTTTATTTTTGAGTTTCTTGGGAAGAGGTTCTAGAAATCATTTATTTTTTAAGGCTTACTTATGAATTGATAACAAATAATCAACTAGCACTTTAGCGCAAATTCCCGCTCAACGGCAAGCTCTGTGGACTTATAGTCTATTGGCTTATTATTTCTCGCAGCAGACCTGATACACTGTAGTAGCCACAGCATTCCGTAGGTTGAGAGTAGAGTTGGCTCAGGTATTTATTTTTTTTATTTGTTTGTTTGGGGTTTTTTTGTTTGTTTGTTTGTTTTTTGTTTTTGTTTTTTTGTTTGTTTTTGGGGGGTTTTTTTGGGGGGGGGGGTTGTTCTGTTTTGTGTTGGGGGTTTTTCAATACTAAACTCAAATGTGACACTGAACAGTCAAAGTAATAAAAAATGCTTATCAAACATTTGTTTGAGTTCTCATTGATTTTTCTGTCGGTAAATTGCACATCTAAACGAAAGTCCTTTAAAACCGTGGTTTTATATTAGATCTATTCCTATCTTGCTTACCAGTTACCAGAGGTGACTGAGATCGATCATTAATATTTCCGTTCATGTTTTTCTCGGAATAAAATAAATTGGCGAGCACTATGTCAAGATTCGTGATATAAAAAAAACTGTCATTGGATCTCTCTCTCTCTCTCTCTCTCTCTCTCTCTCTCTCTCTCTCTCTCTCTCTCTCTCTCTCTCTCTCTCTCTCTCTCTCTCTCTCTATCTCT
>NW_004797530.1:323476-325431 GCF_000002075.1 Aplysia californica
GTGTGTGCGCGTGTGTATGTGTCTGTGGTATATGTGCGTTCGTCTGTGTGTGTGTGTGTGTGTGTGTGTGTGTGTGTGTGTGTGTGTGTGTGTGTGTGTGTGTGTGTGTGTGTGTGTGTGTGAGTGTATTCATGCAGCAATTTTTACTCTGAATTGGATTTGTTGAGCTGAGTTTTCCACCGATTTCACCCCCACTCTTCCCATTCACAAGTCTACACAAAAGTAATTTAAATAGGCTATCTAAAACCTCTCAAAACCAAGGTTTTGTTGTTGTATGAATACTGGTGACATCACAAACTCAGGAAACGTCCGACCAGTTTTTGGAGTTGCTTGAATACGTATCAATATTTACCAGAATAAAGTGCCTTACAATGATTTAACATCGCCGGAAATTTATTTTAGTTTAAATAGTAGGAGTTTTACTACATAAGGTCATATGAGCGCGCGAAACAGACGTTGACTGAATTTACAACAGTTCACAACACGGCTTGATTTTGATCAATGATTATAGGTCTTAAAAACAACAATTTATAACATTCTATTTAAATGGTAAAAGTTACATTTTTTGTAAAGGATAATGGTCTTCATAAAATTTTGTTGAGATAATTTATTTGATTGGTGTCTTTATTATCTTTTGTCAGTGTCACCTCACCAGGCTGCAAGGGGGAAAAAATCAAAGACAGCCATATAATTTTGCTTAATACAATTCTTCTTACTTACCCGAAAAGCTGTTTCTAATCAATTCACATTGGATGTCGTCACGGTTGCCTCGTTGTTACAGATTCCTTTCCACCATTTTGAAGCAGTAAAGACTTCGCATAATAACAATAACATGTCATGCTGTGTTATGTAGTTTTTGTTTAGAAAGTACTGTAACGTATTCGACCTAAACCTAGATAAGGGAAAGTGCATATGAACGCAGAGCGGATCAGGGCTATTTGTGAGCTCCATTTTTTTCTCTTCATGCTAATCCACAATAGAAGCAACTGAACATTCTAATGCAAACTATGACAGCATCTGGTTCGTAAAATAAGGTGAGCTTAATTTATCAGCCGCGTCAACCTGATTTAAGTAGTTTTTTATTTTCCGAGCGTGAGGGTTTCTGTTTATATATTTTTTATTTTTTTTTAATGGGAGTTTTTTGAGGTTATGGTGGTGGGCGGTGGTAGTTCGTTGGGTTTTATTTTCATTTAACAGTGTCATGAAAAATCATGACCACATGTTCTGAATCCCCCAATTTGTTACAATTAGGTAGTTATGGGGAGTCACAGGGTAGGCAAAACTCCATCTAGTAGTGGAAGTTTCTTTTTTTTCTGTTTCTCACCGATAAATGTTCAAATGTTTACGTAAACAAAAATCAAATAATAAATTTTATGCGATACCATGTCAATAATAATATATGGCACTATCCGGTATCCAAGCAACTTTTTCTGCCGACCAATACTGTCGTGACTGACCAAAGATTAAAGTAAAACATGCTCTTGCCCGAGAAATAATATGTTTTGCATTATACGATGCTGCAATAGTAACAAACTTAGTAGCAAAACTGTATATTTTTTTTCAAATCTGATGTACACCTTTTGAACTTCTCTTCATGCGACCACAAGAAACAAGCAGAAATAGAAATTGTATGGAAAGTTTTAAGTTGTTGCGGGAGGGTTCTGGCTGTATGCGAAGCGTCTCATACTTTGGCCTTACAGCCATGTCCTAAAGAAGAAAGCACTTGATTAATCTTTAGAGATCAGAATTGGCACAACGTTCACGACCATGGTTTTTCTTCTGTGTCCCTATACGGGGTGCCCTTTTGGGGGATCGGATCGGGTCGGGTCAGTTTGCTAACCAGATTGAGGGCGCAAAGCGGCTATCATGGTACAAGCCGATCGGGCCCGACTCGATGCCTCAAAAACAAAAGCGTTTGATTTCAGGCGAAGAGTGGGACGATCGCCCACGACCCG
>NW_004797530.1:326369-328668 GCF_000002075.1 Aplysia californica
GGGGGTATTAGCCTTGTCTTATGGACAGTATAGAATTGTAAATGGGCTGATTTATCAATGTCATACCCATACTGTGCCGGAACAACATATGGGGAACTGCTGCTTTTTCTTTCCTCATCCTTACTGTCGTCATTTTCCTCTACATCTTTTGTATGTTTTTCACTCTCCTGTTAAGTGCTATTTCCGGGGTGCCTTGATAGTTGAAGCAGACTTTGTGTGTTTGTGGCTAGAAAGGTGAGCAGAGTAAGCCTGATTCCCCGTTTGGACTTCTCTGTTGACATCCATCCCTGGCGCTCATATGACCTTATGCAGTTGCGAGCGCCATAAAAACTTACTAAAACTTTTTTTTTTTTAAACAACAGAAGAATGAAAGAAGGACAGGCCTGCTGTCGGCAAGCTACTTAAAGTATACTAAGCCTTTACAGAAAATATTCCCGAAGCGAGAAAAAAAACGTTAATAATTGTACCTACATTTCGTATTCTTCTTCTTGCCTTTCTCAACATTTACAGTTTGAATTTCGACAAAATTAATACGTTATTTCTTGAGCAAATGCTTCTGATGCCGCAGATCAAGTAGCATATGTTGTTAGAGATAGTGTCTATTATATCTTTTTTAAAGTACACAATCATCATCATCATCAGCAGCAGCAGCAGCAGCAGCATCTATTCTACAATGAGCTGGACTTCCTGAAAACCGATTTACGCTCGTGTGCCACACAATAGTAGCCCTGGAACCTATACGTTCTTACTACCGTCTCTGACCGTCTAGCATGGAACCTTTGATTACATGGACACTGGGCACACAATGAGGCTGCCTAGGTGTCACATGAAGTCTGTAATATGCAGGACTTCACTACACTAGAATTACAAAGTTCTATCAGCTCAGTACCTAGTTTTCAGAAATTTGACACTAAAAATTTTGAATTTCACGACATGTCAATTTTTTTCGAATGCAATCTTTTGAATACCTTCAAAACGACTCCGAGTAATGTTACGGTTATTTGATATAACAGAAAGAACATAGTTTGGTTTCTGACCCCGTGGTCTTAGTAACTCTAAACGGCCAAAAAAATGTCAGAACTTAGTAATTTTAAGGTAACGTACTGTCATAGTCACGAACACACGGTCACACTGATTACCAATCAGAGCAGGTAAGGAGCTCCAAACCACAACAAACAATTTTTATACAGCATAAGAAATGGCGGGCGTGACAAAAGATTGCGATATCTCTGACACAGCAGGGATTATACAATTTAACCCTATCCATACGCAAACCTGTGGTCATTTTGTACCCCCGGGGTAGTATTCTTCACATTTTAGAATACCTCTAGTACGAAGATCTCTTTGAAACTTTCGGTATTTCTCAAATAGATCTAATCATTTTGACAGACTGCTATGCAAAGCATATGGATCGGATTAACGAGTAAATTTCCTCTTTGGAAAGTGGTGGCACAGAGTTCCCCACGTCGTACGGATACGATAGTAAAACCCGACGTACGGATAGGGTTAAAACTACTAGATATCAGTCTGTTAGTTCCATGAATCGAGTTTGCTATTTTCGTTGGGTTTTTTTTAGTCCTTGAGCATAATTTTTGTTGGTATATAATCTATTTTCTGACCTACGCAACGCGTGTATGTGCGTATTTGGGAAGTCAGCATGCTCCGACTTTCTGGCAAAATGCCGAAAAGGAACTGATTGTCAGAATTCATTATACGAGATTTATATTTTATATTATTATATTGAGCAACATGTAAGCTATACCTCTCTCACTTTTCTCTCTCTCTCTCTCTCTCTCTCTCTCTCTCTCTTTATCATAACCCTTTTCCTCTCGCCCACTCTCTCTCCCTCTCTCTGTCCCTCCCCTTTTCCTCTCTCTCTCGCTCTCCCTTTCTCTCTCTTTCTCTCTCTCTCTCTGTCTTTCTCTCGCACTGTCTCTTTTTCTCTTTTTCCTCCGTCCTCTCTCTTTCTCCTCTCCCCCTCTCTCTATCTCTCTCTCCCACTCTGTCTACCCCCCCCCACCTCTCTTTTTCACTTTCTCTATTCCATCCTCACTCTTTTTCCCTCGTTTTCTCTCTGTCTCACACTGTCGTTGTCTTTGTCTCTATCTATCTGTCTCTCACTGTCTTTGTCTCTGTCTCTGTCTCTGTCTCTCTGTCTCTCTCTCCCTCCCATCTCTCCCTCCCCTCTCTTTCCCTCTCTCTGTGCTTCTCTCTCTGTGTTTCTCTCTGTGCGTCTATGTTTGCCTGTCTGTCTGTCTGTCTGTCTGTCTGTCTGTCTGTCTGTCTGTCTGTCTGTCTG
>NW_004797530.1:328768-329955 GCF_000002075.1 Aplysia californica
TGTGTGTGTGTGTGTGTGTGTGTGTGTGCCCGCGCGCGCGCGTGTTTGCGTTTCTCTGTGAAGATCTAAAAGAAGAACAAAAATAAGAACAAGAATAGGAAGAAAATGAATCTCACATCAGGTTTGTCCCCAGCATCTGTTGTCGTTCTCGCTTCCTGCTCTCCATTGATCCCCAAGCTCAATCATGTTCTTGGCGCCAGATCGATGCTGCGGGCGGTGACGACTGAGAACACATTTGGGAAATTCCAGGGGGGGACACTGGGTCGATTTGAAGGCTGGCTGATGGACTTTGGACACCGAGAACCCCATATTCGAGATTCTTTTCTTTTATTTCTTTTTTTCATATATTTTTTGTAAGTGTTTTACGGTGCTCGCAACTGCATAAGGTCGATTTGAGAGTGCTGGACACTTTGAGCATTTTCAATTTGGGAGGAAATTATAGTTTTGAATTTTGCGCGGGTGGCGGTTGAAGCCTACTCTTATCGATTTTAGAACCACCAAAGGATCTTTAACTTGCGCAACTTGCACACTGGATCTTCGGGCTTATCCGAGAAGGAGAAGTGTTAGATCTTTCCTACCCTAAGATTAGGGGTGTGGCTTTTTATTTTATTTATTTTTTTGGTAAGTGTTTTACGGCGCTCGTAACTGCATAAGGTGATATGAGCGCGAGGGACACACCAAACATTTTCAATTGGTAGGAAATTTTGAATTTTTTCCGGGTGGCGGCCGAAGCCTACTTTTATCGATTTTAGACCATCAAGGGATCTTTAACGTGCGCAACTTACACACGGGCCCTCCGAGATTTTTCGCCCTTGCCCGAGAAGGCTAGGTGTAGATCTTTCCTACAAGAAGATCAGGGGTGTGACTGAAAGACAGGAGTAAGGAGGAGCCAAGGAGTATCAGTAGAAAGGCTGCAGAAAGAGTCAGGAGCCCAAAGGAGGGGGAAAAGGAGGTGAAGGGGTGGGAGGCAGAAAGAGGAGACGAAAGCAGATGACAGAATATTGCTAGAGAACAGGAAAGGAGGTGAAAGGAGACAATTTTAGAGAAGAAAACTTTTCGGTCGCTACCCGGATTCGAACCCGGGACCTTTGAATGAGAGGCCAACACCTTAACCTCTACGCCACGAGAGCCCCCTCCAAATCTTCAAGGACGAGGTGGACACATAAATAAAATATCATTATATATAT
>NW_004797530.1:330055-331097 GCF_000002075.1 Aplysia californica
TATATAATATTTCGTATGCGAAATGAAATGTATCCGCAAAACCCTTAACATCACAAGACGAAACAGGCAGAGAAATGAAGAAGTAAGCGCAGCTATCAGCACTGAGTCCTGCCTGCGTTACATAGAAAGATAGAGGATAAAATGGTTTGGCCACCTGTTGCGCATGTCACCTGACCAGCCAGCCTCGAGAGCCCACAACACCAAACACTCAGGCTATAAAGGAAGAGGAAGGCCACGCATAAGGTGGATCGAGGGTGTCAAGAAAACCCTAAGAAAACATAACATCACAACTGAAAGAGCTGCGGAGCTGGCCTACCATAGAAAACGGCATCTCCCCTCAACGCTTAACGGCAACAGAGGTTGAAAAAGTAAAAAAGTAAAGTATATGTAGATCTAGATCAGCAGCAGACCAAATGCAATGTGCAGCACATTTGAACCATCATACACTCATCAAAAACACTAATTTGGATATTCTACTGAATGGATATTGTTGCCTGCCTTTTCAAAGCTTTAGACAAGAAATCAGAGTAAAAAATCCACAATCTAAATCGCAACGCAAAAGGTCTTATGAACGGTTGTTTATTTGACAACAATAACACAAGTGCAGCTGGAAGTAATTCTTTTGTTCATGTTGGAGATATACGTACGCTACTGTAAATATGAAATGCGCTATATATAGCATCATTTAGAATGACTTAAATTGATTTGCCAGGCGTTATTAAGCTATATAAGAAGCATTTTATATCGCCGTGGGTATGCATTACAGAACCTGGCCAAAGACAATTGTTACAGAGTAATCTTGTCTCGGGCGTGTCCATGAATACATGAACGGATTACGTACGTTGGTATTTTGTTGAAGGCCTCAACGACGCAGTAGGGTAATTCAGTGTAACAGCAACAGCAATAATAAATAATAATAATCGAAATAATTCCAAATAATATAGCTTCTCAGAGTCGCAGATGGGCCCAACTGAGACTTTGGCCACATACACGCTCGCAAACAAACACGCACACACACACACACACACACACACACACACAA
>NW_004797530.1:332317-334817 GCF_000002075.1 Aplysia californica
AGAGAGAGAGAGAGAGAGAGAGAGAGAGAGAGAGAGAGAGATTCTTGGTTTGAGATATTTGTAATTATTCTTTCTTTTTGGTTCTGCACCCATCTTATTCAGTAGTAATTTCCTAACTTTATGGGTATTCTTAAAATGTTAAAACTTGTTTTTAACGCTTTTCTCATCGTAAAACGGTTTTCGTTGTTTGTTTTTTATGACCATAAGCCAGCTCTCTATTCTTCTTTTTCAAAGTATGTGCATACATTTGTGTGAAACTATATTTTACGTTTTAAAGTACATAAAAAAGCTTATAAAGTCAAGTAAAATCAGAAATTTCATTCAGATACAGAGTAGTAAGCCCACTGGAACATTTAATAAACCGCGAAAAAAGACCAGAAAATAACAAAATCATGATCTTATGATCTTCACTTGCACTTCCAATTTTTTGGACAAATTATAGTCTACCTCATTGTTTTTTCACACTTGTTTCTTCAGAATTCATGACAACTGCCTTGTTTTCAGTTATTATCAATTAGAAATGTTCATTGATTAGCCCATTTTTTAAAACAAATGTTGAACCAGTAACTAGCTTTCTAAATAGCCCCCTGCTAATGATATTCTTACATAATGACATGTAAAAGAAAATAGCACAATTTGATCATGTAAAAAAAGTAAAAATATCTAGAAAATTATAACATAAAATCATTATGTTCTGAAAGACAAAGAAGAGGCTTATAAACTCTATTCTCTACTAGTAAGTTCGCGCAAAACAGATCAGAAATAAGTTAGATCTAAAATTTTTTAAGTGATTGTATTATATTTGTTATTAACTCTGGAAAATGTAGTTAGATGCTGAATCTTAAATTAACTAGAACTGTGCAATTCAAGTTTTATTTCAATACCAAAGTCCAAAGGCATAGCCTAATAAGTTAGATCAAGCAGATGTAGGCTCTCTGTCTGCCTACTACTAATGATTCTAGACAGGGAATCTAGACTTAGCTATCATCTGCACTATTCAAAAGTCAGATATGGTCAAATAAAAGGTAGTGCTTATTCAGGCCCCAAGGTAACCCAATTTAGGCCACATACGACCTAAATACCGTGAGGGTCCCCTAGGTAAACGTATTTAGGCCATAGCTCAAACTACCCTTTTCACACGAGTGAGTTCGTTCCGCTTTCGCAAGTTACACCTTTCTAATACTTAAGAACAATTGTATCTCAAACGCATAACTTATAAATCATAATATATAATGAAAATGGCAAGAACAACGCACAATACGGAAAACGTTGCTCAATCCCAATACATGCACTCCAAAATCGAAGAAGTAAGTGGCATAAAAGGATGCTCAAAAACAGGATGCATAAGATCAAAAGGAGGAGATAAATTAATGGACAATGGGGATGTCTTGAACAGAAGGTCAGAATTCCTGAAAAGAACTTTTCAAAGATAATAGAGGGGAAAACCCGTTAATAAGGAATGAAATAAATGGACTACAAATGCTGAAAGCAAAAGTACAAGGAAAAGGCACAGGGCCAGATAATATTCCAGTTGAAGTGATTGTTGTGCTTGAAGAACTAAGCACTGAAATAACAAATCTCTTCAATTTTGTTTACGACAGCAGTCAGATTCCAGTAGCTATGCTTATTGATTAAGTCAATTTTTATAGCTTTACCTAAAACACCAGGTGTACTGAGTGTGATATGCATAGAACAATTAGCCTTATGAGTCATTGTACCAAAACATTGCTGCAAGTACTAATGGGAAGATTGAGAAAAAGTCTGTAAAAAGATATCTAAAACACAATTCAGCTTTGTTCCTGGCAAGGGCACCAGAAATGCTATATTCCCCGTAAAGCCTTAACAATGTTAATGAAAAGATGTATTGAAGCACAGACAGACATGTATTTATGCTTCATAGAGTATTCAAATGCGTTCGATAAAGTTAGACATGATGAGCTATTTAAAATACTGGAAAAGCTAGACATCGATGACAAAGATCTAAGAATTATCAGGAATTTGTTCTGGGACCAAAACGCTGCTGTTTGAATTAATGGAGAATACAGTAAATATTAGCTGATTAGAAGAGGAGTGACGCAAGGATGTGTTATGTCACCAGACCTCTTTAACAATCCTTAGAAACACAAAAGAAGAATGTCCAGATCTCAGCGTGAATGGCGAAAATATTAATAACATCAGGTACATGTATGCCCAAGACACAGTTTTAATTGCAGACTCAGAAAAGGGCCTTTAATCGCTTCTAGATACTGTAGTAACAGAAAATGAACCTAAAGGATTATTGTTGAATGTAAAGAAAACAGCATGCATATCCAAAAAAGCAGCAAATCCTATTTGTAATCTCATTAGCAAAGGTGAAAAGATTAAACAAGTCGAACAGTTTAAATATCTAGGATATATAACAACATCTGATGTCAAATGTTCCACAGAAATAAAACGGAGAATTGCAATGGCTTAGGCAAGTTTCAATAAAATGAGCCCAACCCTGAAAAAAGAAACATCT
>NW_004797530.1:339817-358530 GCF_000002075.1 Aplysia californica
TCTGCGACAGACATCGGCGATCATGATTTTCCATTCATTCCTTTGCTCGGATGCTCTCAGAAAAGCTACGTTTCCCTGATTTTTCCCTGTTACCCATTTGTTTAGGTTCCCTAAGTATATTGTTCTGGGCCTACCCCTGCCTCGCTTGCCCTCAATTTTGCCAGTGAGAGCTATATGTTCAAGACCCTTATGTCCTGAAAGCATGTTGAAACAAAATCATCATCCAAAATCATCACAGGGGAGATAACACAAAGAAATAAACAGAACACCAAACTCATAGCTTTGGCCTACTTTATTATTTCCCTTGAATTTATTACTGGATCCCTGTATATTTATAGTGAGAATCCTACTATAACGGGCATTTCGCACAAGTGCCCTCCCTCTCATTATAACAGGATTCCAATTCCACAGTACACAAGAAAGACAAAACCAGAAATGTTGGACGTACTTGTGACGATCCCGGGAGCCTAGTGGCTTGTTGCTCCGGAGAACCAGGTCACTGGGCAAGCAACTGCCGAAGAAGAACACGACGCAACACACCACTACCAGGAGACCAACCACAACCATAGAACTGGTTGCCCAACAGCCATCAGAGTTCACCGGGGAATAGATGGTACCAGTAACTTTTTTTCCCCTCTCCTCTCAGAGTCGGCTTACAATAACCACATTCATCATATCAAGGGACTGCCCAGATTTCAGAATTAAAAAACAAAGTTCCACCACAGAACAGGAAAGAGGGATGCCCACCTCAAGACGCGATGGCGCAGAGGAAGATAAGAACATTACTCGTGTCAACAAACTAATGTATTCAGAAAAACCAAGCACATCTTTGTTGATCTAGCAGTTGAATAACCTACCACTCTTCAATGAATATAAATAAAATAAAACAAACTGACTAAACCCACAAACGGAATAAAACTAGATGGATGCCAGCAACAAATTAAGCTCGCCGTGTTTTACAAAACAGATGGCATCCCTTATATACCCCTGGGCATGTGCAAGACACCCTACATTTAAAAAATACAATAAATTTTGAGAACTTCACATAACGGTGGAACAGTTTTGAAAGCAAGATACTTTAGCAGGTGTTTCTTCATCACTTGACCATATGAATTCAAATACTACGTTAAAATATCTATTACTATTCCGAGACAACTGATGTTATGCTATTGTGTTTTGACGCAAAAGGCAAAATAAATTCAAAATATATAAAACATAAGAAACTCATTAGCTAGTTGTAAAAAATGGCACATGGGTCTTGCATAGGAACACTTTGTGCAGGTGTCCCTTGCCCCACTGATATTTGCAACTGTAGCTTACGTCATCGCAATGGTCCAAAGCTCTCTTTGGTTGGTTAAGTTTAGTAAGTGTTCTACCGCGCTCGCAACAGTATACGTCATATGAGCGCGCAAAACACAAGCTGGTGGCATTCACAACAGTTCACAGCACCTCTCTTGGGCACCAGGGGTCTGACAAATTTAAGGCCATCTACTGATGAAATTTCTAAAATCCATATATCCCTTAACTAAATATAGCAACGATGATATAACTATATTAGTCAGGCATCAAAGAATAAATTCAAGTAATTATTTATTATTCTAATCCCATAGTAGCCAAGCAAACATCCGCCATATTGGATAATTTTATCAAATTTCAAAAGCTATCTTCTCTTAGTTTTCGTCCATTGGCTTTCATTTTTAGTGATAAAGTATAATTATGGACTCTGCAAATATGTACTATGGACAAATAGCACCCAAAATAATTCCAAATTCCCAACAAAAACACTGGTCGTAATTTTATTTTCTTATTATCTTCAAAAAGGGCTCTATTTCAGTAAAGTTTTCCTATGGATATAAATTGTGTTAAAAAAATGAAGCCATTCAGATGAAAAATAAAGTAGAAGATGAAATTTAAAGTCGAAAAAATAAACATTTGAAACAAATGTAGAAAATATTTAAAAAACATGACCCAAAAAAGTAAAAATATTTTTTTGAAATCCATTTATAAAAGCGGTTGCTTGAAACGTTGAGGGAAAATGAAGATTTCAAAATGGAGGAAAAAAATGCATGGTCAAACTGGGTTAACATGGGGAAAATTTTTACCCGCAGACCCTGTGAATGTTTCATTAGTCTGTCCTCCATTCAAAGACACACCTAACAAAACAAAATTAATCAACAGGTCAAATTGAAAAAAAAAAACGGCTTTTGGGAGAGCGAGCACGTAAAGTGTGTGAGAGCGAAACTGTTCTCCGACCAATTAAATTTGTTCAGACCCGCATGAAAGCGGAGGGCTGGTGTAGCCATGGCGCAGCTCGGGGCAGACAAGTGACCCCTCTCTCGGGAGGTCTGCAGGAAGCCGGCGGGGAAATCCTCACTTTCTCAGGGATTTGACAAACTGCACCCCATCCTTGAAGAAGCCAGCCTGCCCATCCACAAAGTTGAGAAGATCGTCTTTGTCTCTTTTCCTATGGAGAAAGAGACCCGAGTGGGTATAATAGTTACTTTGCGCACATAGCAGTCTGAGAAATATTTATCAGAGTGAAAGGGAAGCATCCTGACATCAACGAGTGCATTGGAAAAAGGTCAGATGGGTGACAATAGAGAAACAAAGAAGGAATAGAAGAACGTAGAACTTGTAACTAGCATTCCCTCAAACCATTTATTTCTAGCAATACCACAGCTTTTTTAAGGGAATCCGCGATACTCGATCCCCTAGAAAATCGGGTATTTGCGAAAAAATTTGGAAATTAGAATATTTGGACATTCTTACAGAAAAAATATAAGATAAGAGATAAGATAAGATACATCTTTATTGTCCAGATTCTGGCACATTGGTTTGGTGTTTCACCATGTGTACACACACACACGCACACACACACACACACACGCACACACACATGCACGCACACGTAGGCTTACAATCACATGCATAATATAAATGAGCAGCAATATAAACAATAATAATCTTAAGATATACACATACTTATATACAAGATGGTAAAGATGGAAGCATTTTGATAGATGATGGTAAAAATGACCTTCTATATCTTTCTGTTACAGATCAGAAGCCTAGGTCTTTTACTCTGACTTATGTTTGTATTTGAGGGAACAAGGGATATTTGTTGACTAAAAAGATGGAATTAATTTTTTTAGTGCAAGCTGTTATGTACAATTCATCCAAGTAGAGGAATGCAGATGAAATTTTACATGCTTTCCGCATTAATCGATTAAATTTTTCTTTATCTTGTTGTCTTGGCCCCTGCTGTTACACAAAAATTGATCATACTTTCTATGGTAGAATGGTTGAATATGGACATCAACGTTTTATCAACTTTAAAATACTTCAGCTTCCTTAGAAAAGATAGTTTTTTGTTCACTTTTTTATGCAGGAGAGGAGTGTGGACAGTCTGACACTTGATCGATGTTTTCACATTTAATTTCCAGTAGCTGCAGGGGCACTTTCTTTATTCTAAAATAAACAACAAGTTCTTTGGGGGTTTTTCACATTTAAAAGCAGCTTATGATTTTCACACCATTCAGAAAAGTTAAGTACAAAATTCCAGTAATTGGTTTCGTTATGGTAAGCCTGAATTTGCCCAATGATGGTTGAATCATCTGCAAATTTTATCAACTTGATGTTACTGTTGTTTATTTGGCAATCGTTCATGTATAGTGTGAATAAAATTGGTGACAAAACACATCCTTGAGGGGCCCCTGTATTTGTGGTGATGTATGTCGATGAAGAATGTTTTAATTTTAGATACTGGGTTCAGTTGGTAAGAAAATTGCCTATCCATGATATTAAATTGACGTTAACACCTATGTCTTCTAATTTCTTTAAAAGGATAGCTGGCTGGATAGTACTAAAGGCTGATGAAAAATCAACAAACAGGATCCTACAGTATGCTTTTGGCTTGTCTAAGTGTCTATATATGTTGTTAAGAAATAGTAGAATGGCGTCTTCCACATTTCTCCCGTGACGATATGCAAATTGTAGAGGGTCCTGAATGAGTTCTATGTATGTTCGTAATCTTTTTAGCACAATTTTTTCTAGATAAGACATTTTATAACTACAGATGTTAAGGCTATTGGCCGTAGGTCATTCATTTCAGTAATTTTTTCTTTCTTTGGAAGGGGGACGATTTCAGAACATATCCAAATATAGGGAACAGCATGTGTTAACATCGACTGGTTGATAATATAGGTGTAAATAGAAATAAGTTGTGCTGAACACATTTTAAGAATTTTGGGTTGCACACCGTCTGGACCACACGCTTTTCACACACTCACACGTCCAAACACACATCTAACCTCAAGTTCTTCAACAACAACAGCATTAGTTTCATTTGTGTCGGTGTTCACATGGCAAGTCACATGAACTGCCTTTGTTAAGAATCCCTTTGTGAAGGTCCCAAGGCCTAAAGAGACCTCTAACATACATAAAAATGTACTTGAAAGCGGTAGAGGGAGGGAAAAAAATTCAAACATAACATCAGGAAATATTAAACTCTACCGCTTGACAACAACGCTTTCCGTGGCTGCAAGGTAATCAATTTGGTATCGTTGGAAAGGCCGTGATAAGAATTATTCGATAATTGCACTTTCGTTTTTGTACGGAACTACTCCCGGGACCCATTTAGGTATGTTTGAAGACCCCATTCCAAATACCAGTTACCGTGAATTTTCATTCGCCGAGCCGGCAGCAACGAAGGGTATTCCCTTCGCGTGCCATTGTTTACACTGCATGCCGCTAGACAGAACATGAACGATTTCGCTGCATTTCAAAGATTTTTCTATCGTGTTGCCGATTTCAACGCTAATAAATCTTGTTTACAAGCTGAATAATTATTATCATCTCCATTTACAATTTATTGTGGTATTTCGGCCCGACAAGGCCTACCAAACGCATGCTCTTTCTTATTCGTCTTCTCTCTTCTTTCTACCACCAGATCGTGATTGGTTTCGTTAATGTCTTTATCTTCGATAAAGCCGTTTTGAGCTAATCCAGATCTAAATCTAAACTATTGAGACTACAATAGCCTCAGTACTTTCCATGATTATATGGCTGGGGTATTCAAAGTATAGATTAGATCTACAGATCTCCGTTGCCTTTGATCAAAGTTATAGAGTCTAGGAACGGTAGTGGGATTTGTTTTGTTTTGATGGCTTCCCTAGCCTCTCCGGTTGCGCGCAGTGAACAAATGTGTGTAGATCTAGCAATAGAAATCTCTAGAGTCTAGTGTTATTTTATTTTTGAGTAGTTTTGATGATTCACTCAAAATAAACTTTGGGTAAAAAGTACTGAGTCTGTAGTTTATTTTTTATGAGACAAGAGCGTTAAAAAGGCTGGGACCTTGAATTTTTTGCTTCATGACCTTTTCTTGAACACAGATACACACTTTGATGAAGAAAAACAAGCATTTAACCAATAAATTTACATTTGGGTGTTGACCATACCTCCATCCCCTTAAAGATAGGAACTACTAGCCTATAAACAACACAGGTAAAAAGATCAATAATCCAGAAGTAAAATGCTTTTTACTTTTTCATTTTTCAAAATCAATCCATAAATAAAAGTTATGGCTGTGTAGGTGTCGGAAATTGCGGGTATTTCGGAGAAAATTCCTAGGATTAAAGAAAGGCAAACAACACCAGAATATTGAAAACCAACATTACACTATATAACTTTCACATTTATGAATTGAACGAGCTGAAAATTGGTGAGTTTGTTATTTGGGGCAACAAAACAGAAAATGGAAGAATTAAAGTTGTATTCTCAATACCTTGTTAATTATATGCAAATAAATCATTTTAAATGCATAATTATAGAAACATACACCAATATATGGCTTAATAATATATATGTTCATTTTGTTACATATGGACGTATACTAATCTGTGTTTGCAAAGAGACGAATTTAAGAATGTGACAAATAAGGTTTTAAAAGTGACTAATTATGCACTCATTTGAATATGCGCATAATTATTTAACCAAATTGTAACCTGTAACCGCTCAGAGAGTGGGAAACCAACAGGTTAATAAATAATATCAAGCCCAGTTTCTTTTAAAAAATTGTTTTTTAACTTATAACTGAAAGTATATATGCAAATAACTCAAATTGATTATGTGCATAACTAATCAATTACATAGTTATTTTAGCCAAGAGGATATGTTACCACGTAATGAATTTGAGGTGAAAATTTGCACATCTATATAAATGTTCACTTCTCCAAAATGCACGCTTCATTTTGCCCCAGATCTGTTAGAAGTATATCTATCCATCTATCCATCATTTCAAAAGTAACAAGTCTCATGTGAACAAAACTTGAGTGCCAATGTAACAACACATACAGCTAAACTCATAGATGCAATAAACATACGAAAAGCCCCAGTAACCAGTACATGTACCAACACATACCTCTTGACCTTTTCTTTTTTCTTTTTGATGCCTGCCCTGCGCTCCTGAAAGACAAAGAAAAAGATAAATAACGTGTTCTACAATTATTCTCCTCTGGAAAGTACCTTTTACCTTCCACTTTCTGAACATGAGACCGTATTATTGCTTCGAAATTAAGCCATCCCTTATACCGCCACCAACAAGCCCAGCAAGAAAGTTTTCAAAATACCACCCCAAAAAAAACCCCATTGACAAGCTTTGTAGACCTACTATCATCCCAACTGCTTGACTATACAACATTAAAGCCTGACAACAGAACTCAAACTGAATTCTAACAAATACAATAAGTCATTTGAGAACCAGGAACAACGAAATCATCTTCAATTCACAAATTGCAAAGTAAAGTACTGTCGAACCTTTTCTAATGGCCACTTGCATGAGACGATCACCAGTACAAATGGCCACTTTCAAGCATCCCCCCAACCCAAAAAAACCCATTTCAATGGCACTGTGTGAGACAGCGACTTTTTTCCTAGACAATGGGTGGCTGTCTAACACAACCCCGACTGTATGTACTTTAACAAAAGCACACTGTCCTCCACCCACTCTTTCCAACAGCATGCCCACTTACTGCCAGGAGTTCAAAAATTCTCTGGAGGGGACATAAGGGAACAAAGAACAAAATGTGTCTCTTTCAAGTTGTTCCTCTATTGTTTTTCAGAAGCTAGCACTGAACTAGTGTCTGTGGTGTAGCATTTATGACATTTTGCCATCGCACGCAAATTCCATTCCCAAGAGGGAACAATTTTTGTCCAGTATTTCAGCCTTTCTGCTGGGATGTTGTATCCCTCTCAGCCCAGGTTGGCCCTAACAGGCAGGGCCTAAGTCTATCTCCTAAATTGTTTCAGTGGGGGCATAAAAACACTCACATTCATTATTTTTCAGTTTTAAAAAAAAGCACTGACACCCACATAACATAAAAATTCTTAAGGGAGGCATTGCGCTGCCAAGAGCGAAATGCTCGCAGCTAAAGGGATTTGAAAACAACAACAACATAAAAATTCTTTACCATCTCCTCCCTTTCTTTCTCTTCCTCCTTTTTCTGCTTCAATATTTTCTGATACTCTTGTATGTGGTAGCGTTTCCCCTTAGGCCGCTGAAAATAGAAAACACATCACTCGTAAAGTGTTATGGAGAATCCAATGTATAACCTCAACAGTTTTCCACAAAGCTAAACATCCCCCCTCATCCAATCATAATGTGTTTGCGTGATATCCAACAGCTGAAGATGAAAAGTACGGAAAATTCTGCCGGGTGTCTGGTGGCCGCCAGCAGGGTCCAGGGACAGCGTCCCGTGGGCTTTCAGTGTGTGAAGCCCCCGAGGAAATTGAAATTCAGTGCCTTCAGAAGGTTATTTTTTGTGGTTTTTTTAGTAGAGGGTTTTACTGTGCCTGCAACTGCATAAGGTCATATGAGCGCCAAGGGGTGGGTGTTAACAGAGAAGTCTTTACAGGGAATCAGACTTCGACTATCAAGGCACCCCGGAAATAGCGGGTCACAAGAGTGTGACAAACATACAAAAGAAGTAGAGGAAAATGACAATAGTAAGGATTAGGAAAGAAAAAGCAGCAGTTCCCTGTCGTAGATCAGGCACAGTTATGAGCGTGACATGATGAATCAGCCCATTTACAATTCTACTGTGCTTTAACGAGAAATGTCCCCCCTTTGGGAATGGCCTACAGACACTACAGTCAGTGGCACTGCCCTGGGGGGGTAATTTAGAGGGTTAAAATTGGCATTTGGGAGCCTGTTTGAAGAGAATACCAACAATCCATAACACCTGTTTCTTTTTCGTCAAGATTATTGCTTAAACTCAAAAGTAGAGTAATAACTTGAATAGCTCAAGCAGACCTATCAGTGTGATAGTTGTAAGAACAGAGGGAGGGCAAGATCAGTGTGCAGTGACACTGAAAATCTGCCAATCTTGAACAGAAAGCTAAAATATGGTAATAATTTACTGTCACTATCACCCATCCAATAAAACACAAACACTTTAGTTCAATATTATAACAAGGCTTACAAGGTATGGAGGATCCTGATTCCACACAAAGCCTGCACCATTGCGCGCCTTGCAGAGAGCTCTAATCAAAATTCTAAACCCTGTTATTAAGTTGCCTTCAGCACACCCGAGTGAATTTTTTAAAAATCAATAATCCCCCCGAATACCGAATTTCTGGGTGGTAATGAAAGTGAAAGTAGATCTTGATTATCCCGATCGAATCTGTTTCAGTGAGTGTCACATACACTTCCGCCTGCCGCCATAGCCACCTGTTTGCGTGAAATGTACTCTCTGACCGAGAAAAGCCAAATGAACATCACAATCGTGACCGGCAAAATGATTTTACTGACCTATCTGATTTGGTTTTCAAATATTCGAGAACTTAATATATTTTCCCGGGTCTTTCCCAGGGCAGTTCACAGATTTCCTCATACTCCCTCATCAGACAGGTTCCTATAACATTAACCTATTGCCGACAGAATTACCGTAAATTTATGTGTAACTTAGGCCCCTATTTATACAGGTACAAGACGATATGATTGCGAGTACTGATCCTCTGCCCCAGAATCTCGGTAGCCCTACGCTATCGCACTTTTTAACGGATGGTGTTGATAATGATGGGGGAGCAAGTATAGAACTGTCAGGAAGTACGGATTTCCGTAAAAATACGGAAGATTAGAAGCTCTGGGTATAAGTTCAACATCCCTTCAACGCTGTAGGGCCATACAGACAAAACCACTGGCTTAACACACATCTCTTATTGCATTCAGAAAAGTGGACAGAGCCATGAAAACTTCTTCCACTATTCTAAGCCCAAGTATGTCCCATTGGGAATTTCAACCAAATTCCTCCACATAGTAGTTTTGTGTGATATATACTGAGATAACTATGGAACCCCCCCCCCTCCCCCCAAAAAACCCCCCAGACAAACAAACTAAAAAAAATTCCTATTCTGAATACGCAACAAGAGAAAAAAGACCCTCTGTGACAACAATCTCTCCCCTGCAGGTGGGGGGCCCCATAGTTTTACTATAGGGGAGCAAAGAATACACCTGCCGCGATACTGCGTGTCGTAAGAGGTGACTAAAGGAGCTTAGGTCTGGTCGCCCGAAAAGTGCCAGTTTGTGGAGGTCCAAGTACTCGACCCAGTAAAAACGGAAAGTAGAAACATGAACAAACACGCCTTATAATTTTTCCATCTTGGGAGACGGAGGAGCTTCTGTATCTACAGGAACAATGAAGGAAAGACAGCCGACAAAACCTTCAGGACTCTTCTGACCCGAAACCTTCTCTGTCGAATAAGTCTCTCTGGATAGCGTTGTCGAATGTTCACACCATGTATGAAGCACGAAAAATTTCCCAAGTGGCACAAGAGAAGAAGAGATACAGGCAGCACATACTAAGAGTCGGCGAAACCCACTGGATACAGTCTAGACAAAAGCAGCTCAGCTCAAGGAAACAAATATTGTATTCTGGGAGGGAAGACAAAAGCACCATGCGGAGGGAGTTGGAATTATTTTGAGTAAGTACGTATAGAAGTCACTTAGAGGATGGGAACCACAGGCGCAGAGAGGATCATCATGGCTTCATTCACTACAAGGAATAAAAGCATGTTGTTGTTGTTAGCGATCCAGGTAATAAAACACAATTCAGATCTACACCCCAACAAATGAAGCCTCAGGTGAAGACAAGGATGCTTTTACAACCGGCTCCAGGGGGTCATCAATCAACTACCAAGGAAGGATGTCAACATCATAATGGGAAATGCCAATGCCAAGATAGGTCAGGACAACAAAGGTTATGAAGGAATCATGGGACATGGCTTGAGGCAAATGAATGAGAACGGTGAGATCGACACAAGAAAAAGGAGTTTCAACTGCAGTTGAGGATCAGATTTCAACCCTTGGCGGATCTTGATGAGGAGGACAAGGTCGGAGGTGGAGAAGCACTGGACCAAGGTAAAAGAAGTCTTTACTTCAACATGTCAAGAAATACTTGGTGAGAAGAAATTGGAGCACAAGGAATGGATTAGCCAACGGTCATTGGACTTGACTAGCACTAGAAGACAATAGAAAGCAGAGACAAATGCAAGTAAAACAAGGGGATCAAAAACGGACGCACTGGAGCAGTACAGGACAACAGCTAAAGATGTAAAGAGATCACTGAGAAAAGACAAGGAGGAATTCACAAACAGGCTGGCTGCACTGGCAGAGCGGGCAGAGGAGGCAGCAGCAGGAGGGAACATGCGAATCCTTTACCAGACTGACTCTTTCTTGAAAATATGGGAAACCAGAAGTAACAGTAAAGGACCAAAAGAAAAAACCATTTTGGGAAAGGAAGCTCAGTAAAGACGATGGGTAGAGCATTTCAACAGTCTCCTGAACAGATCACCACCAAGTAACCCGACAAACATCCTGCCAGCAAGAAATGAGTTACCAATCTTCTGTGATGCTCCATCAAAATAAGAGATTATGGATGCCTTTGAGAACCTGAACAATGGTAAGTGGCAGGTCCGGATCAGATTCCACCTGAGACTCTAATAGCAGATGCCAATGTGACGGTAGACCTCCTTCTCCCGTTGTTTACCAAGATCTGGAATGAGAGCAAGTTCTCAAAGGATGGGAATGAAGGACACCTTGTGAAACTTCTTAAAAAGGGGGATCTCAGCAACTGCAGCAGCTACCAAGGAATCACTCTTCTCTCAATACCAGGTAAGGTCTTCAACTGAGTCATTCTGGAGAGAAATAAGTATGCAACGGATTCAAGACTTCGGGATGAACAGGCTGGTTTTCTGAAAAATCGGTCAACCACGGACCAGATTGCCACGCTGAGGATCATTTTGGAACAGTCCGTGGAGTGGAACTCCCAGTTGATCATCAACTTTCTTGACTATGAGAAGGCTTTTGACAGTATAGACCAAGCAACACTGTGGAAGATACCGAGACATTACGGAATCCCACAGAAGTTGGTTAACCTCATCAGGAGCATGTACGAATGGGACAAGTTACAGGGTTATACATGATGGCCAGCTCACTGACAGCTTTGACATCAAGACCGGTGTGAGACAGGGATGTTTACTATCACCTTTCCTCTTTATCTTGGCAATCGACTGGCTGATGAAGGAAACCACCAGAGGACACAGAAATGGAATACAGTGGACCCCATGGACACAGTTGGACTATCTGGATTTTGCAGATGACTTGGCGTTTCTGTCACACACCCAGGAACAGATGCAAGCAAAGACCACAATCTTAAACAGCTTATCAGAATCTGTTGGACTGAGGATCCACCCCGGAAAGTCATAAGTCCTAAGGGGAGATGCACTACAAAAGGAGCAGATCACAGAAGAGGGAAATGCACTAGAAGACGTCGAATCCGTCTGCTATCTTGGGAGTATAATTGACAGAGAGGGAGGAACAGGCGCTAAAATAAAGTCCTGTATTGGAAAGGCATAGACTGCATTTATTTCTTTGAACAGGATTTGGAGGACCAGGGATATCTCACTACGAACAAAGCTGAGGATTTTCAACTCAAATGTGAAGTCAGTCCTGTTGTATGGAATGTGAAACATAGAACGCATCTCCGAAACATTAAGAGGATCCAGGTTTTCTTGAACAAGTGTCTGAGGAAGCTACTGAGGATCAGATGGACAGACAGGATCACCAACAAGGAAGTATTAAGAAGAACGAGACACAGCCCAGTCAGAGAACAGTTGGGAAGAAGGCGTTGGCAATGGATTGGATACACTTTCAGGAAGTCAAGTAGCTGCATAACAAGGAAAGAGCTAGATTGGAACCCACAGGGTAAAAGATCAAGGGGAAGACCTCGTGGAACCTGGAGAAGAGCCACAGAAATGGATGTACAAAAAAGTGGGAAGACATGGAGTGACATCAAGCGACTCGCCCAGGATAGGGAAAAGTGCAAAGTGTTTGTTCGTGGCCTATATCCTGATCCAGGCTAAAAAAAAAAAAAGGCAATGACGATGATAACAATGTATTTTAAGGTTCTGAATACACAACATGCAACTGAACAACTCCTGAGCGCAGATCTGTGGAATCCAGCCTCCCTCTTTTTTCAAATCCGTCTAGCTTTTAGATGGGTTTTGCTCCATGAGAACTATTCTGTACACAAAAGTATTTATTTTTAAAATTACCTGACAAATTCATATTTTCTCACACCTATGTAAGAAAATTTACAATTAAAAAGAAACACTAAGCGTACAGTGGCATGCATAAAAACTCACCGAACATCTTCCCTATTCACAATAGTAGCAATAAAAAAAAATATTGTACACCAACTTCTCCAATAGTAAAACAACATGGATGGACATCCATGGTTTGAAGAACATGATCAAATCTTTCCTCCCTTCATCTTCCTTTTCTTTCTTGAATCGTTAGGTCCAAAGTCCAGTTTCCAAACTAACCTATGTGCGTCTTGTAGGGTGGTGCAGCTTACTAATCTCCCCACCCCCTTCCGAAAGAGCCCAATCTAAAAAGTAACTTCCATTTACCTTTGCTCCCAACTCTACTAACAAGTCCACCATAGCATCATCCTTCTTTTTCTTGTCGAAGCCATAGATCCCCAGCTTGCGGATTTCATGCTTCGCACTCCTCTGATCGAACACTCGCACCTTTGGCTCACGGGAAGCAGAAGGCCCATCCTTATGGTACTTATCTGTAGCCTTCCTTCCCATACCCTGAAGAAACAAAAGTTTGCCATGAAAAAAACAAAAAAATAAAAAGAGATACAGACAGAGAGAGAGAGAGAGAGAGAGAGAGAGAGAGAGAGAGAGAGAGAGAGAGAGAGAGAGAGAGAGAGAGAGAGAGAGAGACAGAGACAGAGACAGAGACAGAGAGAGAGACAGACAGAGAGAGAGAGACAGAGATTGAGACAGACAGCCCAAAGAAAGTCTGAATTGAAAGTAAACAAAGTACAAGTTATAAGGAAAGTCAAACACATTTTATCACTGGTTACAAAATACAGGGTTCGCACTCATCAAGAACAAGAATGTCTTTTATTTATAATTAAGTAAAGGTTTTATGAGATTTCTTTCATTGATCCTGTTTGAACGATACCGGTCTGAAACAGATTGATATAGATAATAGAATAGGGAAAACCATACTACAATTTTACATTGAGACACAACAAACATGTGGTACATAATCTTTCCACAAACAGTGAGTTACAACCATGCAGTCCATAACATTTTCAAAAGACAGATCCAATACATACTTGTGGAGGGACATCCCCCGATCTCTGTTTCCTTTTCTTCTCTGGGTTGTCAAAGACAACAACTTCCACCGGCTTCTTTTGAGTGGGTGCCATTATTTTTTTCCGTTAAGAGCTGCAAGAAATTTTCAGGACCTGATATAAAGACAATGACACAGGTTGGAAGTTACATTTAGTTCAGAACCAGATCTACATCGAAGAAAATATTCACATTCTATTTCTTTCAAATTTACAAAATATGACTTTCTACCAAAAACATGCACAAGTTGACTTAAGTGGCAAGGCTTTTTTGGAGTATTAAATTTCAAGCTGTAGCCTTCCATAAGCTCTCGGGTCAAAAGGAAAATTTCAGAGCTTGTAGGCCTATTTGGTTGCAAGTGCCAAAACTCTACTAAAACTAAAGTAAGAAATTAGCATTTTACATCATGCAATTACACTTGGTTCAACAGTGTTAGAATATTATCCTGTCACAAGTAGAGACCCTACTTGAGAAGGTCCTCTAAAATGTAGAGATTGTTATCTAGATCAAATCACAAAAAAACAATCCCTCCATTCTATGAAAAGACAAGAGACTTTTTTTATCAGGGCCACATCATGATAGACTTCTAGAATTTGAACTGTAGTAAAAATTTTGGCCAGATTCAACTTGGGTGGTCGCACAGTGTTTACATTAATGCGCACTGATAACAACAGTGGGGGGTTTTAGGGGGGCACGCCCCCCTACAATAATAATAATTTTTGTATCTATTTGGACTCGCGTCCAAAAATGGGTTTTTATCTATGGCCACCAAGGTGAGAATAGCTCAAGACCCGTTATAATTCTCACCCCCACCTTGGTGTGGGCATGAAGAGAGGACTTCCCCCTGACCTCTCACAGGCCGATAAAATCACCTATGTAGCTTACCGCATGCGGTTGGGAAATGACCCATGAGTGCTTGGCGCTTGTTCCTCATGTAGGCCAACAACTGATTACCGTTGCCATAACCTTAATTTGTTCTTAAAAATCAAATAGCCTTCTTAAAATTAGGCTACAATTGTGAGTACCGGTAGATATCAGATGCGTTCTGCTCTTGACATTTCGTTCTTAGATCTAGAACAGCTCGTTTTTTAAAAACCTGGGTTAGAACTTGAATTACCTACTAGGACTGTGTAACTGTGTCAAAAGTCAAAAGACTGCACTCTCATTGCCCAATGGCAGTGTCTACATACACGGTAACCGACAACTCAGAGTCTAACATACACGGTAACCGGCCCCATGGGGCCATTTAGACAGCCGTAAGAGGTGTATTGGAAAACTGTAAGCACAGAGATTTAAATAATGTGCGGTGTCCATGAGACACCTTCATCCCACCTGGCCGAATTTTTGTACCAGAAGATTTGGGGAGATATGGCCCAAAACAGACAGAGCTGGAGATCCTTTGTTGCTGCCCTAAACGCCAGATGGCGTAATGGGTAGTAAGTAAGTAAGTAAGATTTCGGGGGAAAACAGGGAAACAATTCTTCAGTCTGTGCTGTAGCACCTCTCTGTGTAGTACCCTGTGCCATAGAGGAGTAAGTTTAAACAAACAACATTTTCCAGAAGAAACGTTTTTAAAAACCCAGTAGAGTTAACAAATTTTTATTCTATTACTTTCGCGTTTTTCTTTGCGATTTTGTTCCTGCATAATTATTTTCCACCTGGCAACTATTTCCTGTAAAATACATCATGGCCGCCATGTAAACAGAAGGGGTCTAGATTCTTATAAGTACAGTGGAACTCGGATTCAACGAGGTCGCCGGGCACATGCCGTTAAACGTAGAAGACGCATCTTTCTGATTGGCTGCTAATTTTAGTAATATGTGATGTCATCTGGGATGTCATATGGGATACCCACAGACTATTTTAAGAAGGCCGTCGAGGTACCGCATAGAATGACGTGTTTCCGGTATGTTAACCCTGAAAGTGCGCAGGCCCTATAATAAAGGGCATGAGCCGGGCTACCCGCGAAGCGCGCACGCCCTATATATAGGGCTGACCTACTTTGACCGGGAAGCGCGCAGGCCCTATATAAAGGGCATAGACGCTGACATTTTTCAATGGAAAATTCCAGTATATATGGAAAATGATGTAGTCAATTACTGGTCAAAGTTATAAATAGTGACCAATAACTTTGCAAGTTATCTTGACCTCGTAGAGCGTCTCTTGGCCGATATATCGATCGATAAAGTGACGCGGTCCCGCTGATCGACTACACGCTATGTGTTATCACTTGTTTCGCCGTGCTGATTTATTAATTGTTGAGTCTATCGCGTTCTGGGCTTTGTTTGTATTTTATTTGATCGTTGATCATTTGTTAATGCTCTATCAGCTTGAAGAAAATATATGCTTTTATATGCTTTTTATCATCTCTGTTGAGCCGTAAATGGTAATTTTTCAGTAGCAGCGGGTATCTCAGCTGATTCCCCCCCGCCAAACCCCCATGTTTACAACTGATCGGTCGTGGCGGCGGGGCATTTTTGGCGGGTTACTTCCAGTGAAATGCTGAGCGCTTCTAGGGTTAATAACATTTCGGAAATCCAGTATTGACACCGTGTACGAATGTCAACAATTTCCTTCATTGACATTGAGACATTGACGGGTTTGAGCTTCCTAATTTTCCGGTTCACTGCATCTATTGAATTCATTCTTTGAACGTTTCCTCTAGATCTAGATCTACCGTATAAAAGAGACTTCATCATCGGAGCACCGCATCATATAAATAGAAATAATAATAGATAGCATTTGTATAGCGCATATCGCCGCTCAACAGCAGGCTCTATGCGCTTTACACTATATTATTACCCCAGCAGACCATAAAACACTCCGAAACATTCTCAGCTTCCCGGGAAGCATACAGTGCGAGCAGCCGATTAAGCGCTCAAACACTAACAAACTGACAAGATCTTTCGCTGTCTATAGCCGGGTACCCATTCCCACCTGGGTGAAGTGAGGAAAATCCGTGTAAAGTGCCTTTCCCAAGGACACAACGTCGGGCCCTTGACGGGATTCGAACCCACGACCTTACGGTTGCGAGTCCGAGAGCCTAACCACTAGGCCACCGACGCCACATATCACATATCCGTGCCGTATCCCTGGAAAAACATTGCACCTGAGCGCCGTGCCATCCCGTTGGCTACATTTACATATATATAATATAGTAGTCACATGATCAGAGGGGTGGTCCAGTCTGACTTCACACTAAATGGCCGCCTTACCTAAAAATAGTTTGCGTCCTACATTTCATCGCATGTTCGCCGGGCCTGATCTAAAATCTCGTTGAATCCGAGCAAACACGAGGTTTTGTGTAGATAATTAGGTGCTTTTTCGGTAGTTCCCACCCCCCTTATATTTTGAGCCTGACCTACATCGAGATCTATACGTTTGATGCGAGCTAAGATATCAAACCTAACAACTGCAAAACATCAAATTATGGTAAAATTCAGGGGGGCATGCCCCCCTGAAACCCCCCACCACATTTTTATTAGGACAGGGGGGCAAGCCCCCCTGAAACCCCCCTCTCCTTGAGGCCAAAACCGGTGAATAACAATTGCGGGGTGGGAACTACCGAAAAAGCGCCGATAATTACAGGCACTGAGCAAGTAGGCCTAATGTATAAAGAGAAGTCACAAGTAGTGCCTGAAATGCCTGCATAAATTATTATTAGCTGTGTCATCTCGATTGTTTACTACCAAAAAGTTGTTGACTGTAGTCTGTAGTCAAGTGTAGAACGGCAACTTTTGATTCCATTGACCAGCGCACAATTCATTACGTAGATCTATATCTAGATATAGATCTACGTCAAGATTAGCTTATAATTGTAATAATGATCAGTTGACGAGGGAAAAATAAAAAAAGTACACACAACGTCAACAAAGTCATTTCAATCACAAATCAAATACGCACACAACACAACGTTCACGTTTAACAGGAGGTCGCCATCTTACCAATAGCCGGAAGTGGCCGGAAGGAAAAGGAAATACTTGACCGGCCCTGGCAACCATTTGCCATTTATTTAGATCTAGGCCTAAGGACTAGGCTTTCTCAGAATCACCTAAGGACCAAAGAGAGTTTACAATAATAATAGGCATACTAGCCTAGGGGCTGTTCAAAATTATAATCTTACACCTGGAAGTGGAAGGTGGAAAGGGGGGGGGGGGGTCTTTGGCTCCTGTAAGAAATGTGAGAAAGGGGGGGTTGTCTTGAACCAGCGTAATATTACACTTTGTGAGGTGAAAAAAATAACAAGGAAAAAAGGGTGGCCTTGGTCAAGGAATGCTGCAAAGGCCAAGGCCAAAGAGTGTGCAGAGGCCAAGGGATGTGTAAAATATGTTCCAAATAGAAATCTAGCTGTCTAGGCCTATTGCAGTATTGAAGAGGCACAGCAGGGCTTTAGATCTAGATGTACACCGGATGGAATGGAGGAGGAGGAAGAGGAGAAAGCAGGAACAGGACCCAGATTTGGAAGATACCTCAGCAGATGCCCCTGGTTTTTTTCAATATTTTTGACATAGATCAAGGAGATTAGTTCTAAGCTCCTTGACATAGATATAGATCAGAGAAGGTTCACAGTAACAGAGAGGTGTCACGTGTCACCCCATAACAACAGTGCATTGTTTCGGTTTCGGGTATCGCGGGGCGCGAAAACACTTACGGGCCACGGGCGGTAACGGCTGCCACAGCAATGCTCTGGGATGCTGTCATGTCATGAGAAAATGACTGAAAATGTAGTGCCGTCTGTAGTTAGTTCACTAGGCTGAAAGGCCTTTAACAAAGAAGGAGGCCTGTGAATTCTGTGGCATATTTTAGGCAACTCCCTTGCCTCCCTCGGCCATAAACAGTAAGATTTGTTTTTGACTTAAGTCAATCTAATACCGGTATAAACAAAAGACGCAGATACATTACTTCGTCACTATCGATCTGAAAAGATAATATCACCGTAGATCTATAATTAAAAGCATAATCGGTTTAATTTTCAGCAAAACTATTCATTCTCCAGTGTCCTCTGCCCC
>NW_004797530.1:359739-362212 GCF_000002075.1 Aplysia californica
ACACACATAAAAAAAGTGGTAATTGGACAAAGAAAGTACCAAACAACTTTTGGCAGGCAACATAATCTTTCACTATAATGTAGTAGAGTGCAAGCTCATTTTGGCATTTAGACTGAAAAAAAAGCTATTAATAGCTGATATAACAAAGTCGAAGTGTATTGGTTTTGTGCATGGAGTGTCAGAGGTAGGACCACAATCACATTGTCATTATTTTGATCCTAGACCTAGATCTAGATATTAGATCTAGAAATCTAGATTCTAGATCTATAAAATCTAGAATCTAGACTATATTTTCTTCTATTCATCAAAATATATTCTTACTTAAGTAGGCAATCTTGCCGTTTGTCATCCTTTGGAAATCGAAAGAAACTAAAATTTGGATTTAAATTGGTGCAAAACACCATTGACACTTCACTTCGTGCTAACTTGGGCCATACTCGTCTTCGATCAACGAAAATGCCTTGAACAATGGACGCAGTTTGTTTTGTTTACCTCGCGTTTTTCCACGATCAGCTGGTGACCCAGATACGCTCATCCGAGCGAAGTGACAGCTGGTGACAGCTCTCCTGTAATTAGCCTACTGTAGCCTAGGCTAGGCCCAGATCTTAAACTCTCTGATCTAGGTCTAGATCTAGATTCTAGGTCTAATGATGAACACTGCCTTTGTTAATGATTTAGATCTAGATTTAAATCTAAGAAAAAGAAACTGAAAGGAAACGCTTGCTTCATCCACGCCACGGTTAGGCCCTGTATTTTATGGTCTCTGATTAGGCCCTAGGCCTAGAGAAGTGAAGAAAAATTAGAGGGCTCTTGTGACCTAGATGATAAGGTGTAGCGATGGTTGCGACCGAAAAATTTTCTTCTCTAAAAATTGTCTCCTTTCTCCTTTCTGTCGTCAGCTTTGGTCTCCACTTTCTTCCCCCACCTCCCCCTCCACTGGGCTTCTGCTGACTCTTTGTGCAGCCTTTCTACTGCTATTCCTTGGCTCCTTCTTACGGTTGTCTTTCAGCCACATCCTGATCTTCTGGTAGGAAAGATCTACACCTAGCCTTCTCGGACGAGGGCGAAAAATCTCGGAGGTCTGGTGTGCAAGTTGCGCACGATAAAGATCCCATGGTCCCTCGGTGGCTAAAATCGATAAGAGTAGGCTTCGGCCGCCACCCGGGCAAAATTCAAAATTTCCTACCAATTGAAAATGTTTGGTGTGTCCCGCGCACTCATATGACATTATGCAGTTGCGAGCGCCGTAAAATACTTACCATAAAAAAGAATAAAAATATGACTTTCATTGGTCATGGTCACATTTCTTTCAAATTCAAATAGATCATATTAGGCAAAGAGGTTATATAATATAATACTAGAGCTCACAGCAATGAAGTCGAACGTCAGACATGGGGGGTTCTTACACTTTCCAGGCGTAAGATTATATTATTTGAATGTCCCCTTCGGTGTTGGAAAAAAAGAGCGAAAAACTTGCTTTATATTGCCCAACGTGTGGAAAAACGTCAGTGTCTTCGATTTTCATTATCTTGACGAACGCCTGATTTCCTCACGATGCTATACATATCCTGTCGTCTAGACTTGGGTGGTTGGCGGGCCCTCTGGTGGGGTTTAATCTTTCTTTTCTATCAACTAATGGTATTGTCCTTATCTCACCTTCTTTGCGGGTGGTTTGGTGTGTTCTGGTGTGATTTAATCCTTTTTGCCTATTAATAGGCCTATCCATAGTCCTTATCTCCTTCTTCTCTTTCCTTTGTTTGCGTGTGCGTGTGTGGGTTTTTTGTGTGGGTTTTTTTTCTTACTATGTAGTGATATTTGGCACTCTTGTGATCATTATTGTGTTGAAAATGCCGCAAAACTCTGACTAAAACTTCTAAACGTCTTATCCTTGTATATTACTCTCTTGTAACATCTCTAGATTTCGGCACTTATATAATAACCTGATGACATCGGTGGCCTCGTGGTTAGGCTACCGGACCTGCAATCGTGAGAATGCGTGTTCAGGTGTTCAAGCTTCAGCTCGGTTCAACGTTGTGTCATTAGGAAAGGCGCTTTTCACGAATTTCCCTCTCTTGGCTCGGTCTTTTCAAAGATGGACGTTAAAACTCGGAGGTCCCGCCTCTTAAATAATCTAATAGTGTTGTTAGGAGCATTAAACCAATACAATTTCTTAATTTTTAAATGACCTTTTAAGAGTGTCGTAAAATTCTTTCTATAACCAAACCGAACAAAACAACACCCACCCCCCAAAAAAAACAAAAAAACAAAAAAACAAACCCCACCACACAGACCTGTCATGCCAAGCATTTGCAACGCGGTGGAAGACAGGTAGAGTGTGTATACATGCACATCGAGCCTGCTCTTACGACCACCTGTCCAAAACAATCACCTAATATACTGGATACAACCCACCACTTGTCATTTCTCCCTGTGCGTTTTTTCATTGTATTAAGCTTACTATAATGACACGGGG
>NW_004797530.1:363179-364859 GCF_000002075.1 Aplysia californica
ACACACACACACACACACACACATTTCAGTGTAAGCATGTTATCCCCCCCCTCCCCCGAAAAAAAAGAAACTCCCACCGTCTGTATGGACGCCTCCATAATGTAGGCCTATATCTCGAAAAGCACGGTCTATGTGTAGGCCTGTGCTGTTATTTTTAAAAAAATAATATGAAAACCCGTTGAGGCTAACAACAATGAAAAAGTTGAACTTCGTTTGCGGTGACTTAGTTTATAATTTTATTAATTTTTTCTTTTTCTTTTAGACTTTAGACTCTTTTGGTTTTCCAACTTTTAGACCCGCAAGCAAAGATCCGAGAAGAACAGAGATAGTTTTTTAAAATATTTTTTTTATAGCAGTCAGACGACAGTGAACAAGCTATAGATCCAGTAAAATTCCTAAATAAACCAAAGTTTACAAAAATATGATGAATAGGCCAAGATCTAGAATCTAGATCTAAGAGTTTTAAAACAAAAAAGCAGTAAAACTTTTTATCGACATCCAAACCAGCTTTTTCCTCCTAGTTTTATAGAAACGAGTGTTTGCCAGTTATATCAACAAAGGCCAAGCATGCTGTTGTCGTATCATGCTCAGTTTATCTCTGTATAAATTCAGAACTATGAATAGTTTATTAAAAAATCGGTTATTTTTCTCATTTAGATCTATTCGTTTTTTAAAATAATTATTCAGTGAAGTGTATATTAGTCAACTTTCAGTTCATAATATTATTTCTTTGAAATGGCAAGCTGTTTGCTATCACATCCCTGGCATATTTTGTTTCAATGATGGTGTCAAGAGATGTTTGCTGAATGATGGTTGCAACTGAAAGTACTTCCATGTAAAGCGATGAAGGTACCGTTCGTGATTATACACAGTAGAAAATAATGAATATACATTAAAAAAAGGATTACACTAAAAAAAAAAAAAGATCTTTATCTCGCAAGTTCTAAATCGACGTTAGACCATACATACCTGTTATCGATAACGGTATATTTTTGTTGTGACAAAAACTTCAAAGGAAGTGGTATCATCCATTTCCCAACTTTCTTTATCTTACAATAACTTACAATAGATCTGCCAGTCTAACCGTACTTATCTTAGGCCGTATTAACATTAGAAAACAGGTTTAAAATACATGCACTGTCTTTAAGGCACCTGGTTTCGTCTCAAATACAAATTTAACAAATACTTTAGGTACTACTGCACACTAAAATTTTATTCGAAAAATTTATATTTACAATTCAGTAGGCCTATTTTTTTTAAGGGAGTGTATACAGACCCGGTAACCGGGAACAAAGTCACAAAGTATACAGACCCGGTAGGGGTAGGGTAACTCTTTTGTGATTTCGGAAAGTTTCAGCGCCCTCTACATACATGTGCGCCCTCTTGGCTCAGGGTAGACCTAGATATCTAGGTTCTTCTAGAGACTAGATCTATGGCCTAGGTCCTAGGTCTAGATCTAGACAGACAGATAAATAATTGATCTAGTTTCGAGGCTAGCCTAGATCTAGATCTAGATTTCTAGATCTACTAGTTCTAAATGTAAATGAAGTAATGAAGATTGCGGATGTATTTTCGATGAACCATCGATTTTCCTCCGTTTTGGAGTTGGAGGAATCACAATTTGAAGAAAAGAACAATGTCATAATTTCAATCGAGCAGTCACCCTCTCTATTTCTCTCT
>NW_004797530.1:365335-395694 GCF_000002075.1 Aplysia californica
AAATCACAAAAGAGTTCCCCTACCGGGTCTGTATACTTCGTGACTTTGTTCCCGGTTACCGGATCTGTATACACTTCGTTTTTTAAATGGTCAGTCTAGCCATCATATTGAGAATAAGTATGGCTGGACTGCAGGTACGGCTAGACTGCCAGTCTAACCGTCATTAAGTAAGGCTAGCCTCTTCCTTTTTTTTTCTCTTCTCCTCCCGGCTGACTAACAGTTTGTCCCATAAATTATAGTTTGTTGCTTTGTAGTTGTTTGTTTAAAAAAAATGTATATATTAGTGATGAAGAACGCCGGATTACCGGGGGGGGCTAGATCTATATCCTAATCCTCCAGCGTCTTTACTGCAATTTTCGTGCGGTATATTGTCTTTGCGTTTACCGTGTTTCAATTTCAAGCATCAGCGTTCTTAATCTTACTGTTCTGAGCATCAACGATCTAGAATATAGATCTAGATCTGAGTGATCTTCCATCCTGTCCAAGTACTAGAACTAGATCTAGATCGAGGAAATCTGAAATGTTGCCGAAAACACATCATTCCATGCGGAACCTCCACGGAGTCTGTGGGTATCCCAGGAAGTGATGACATCACATTACTAAAATTAGCAGCCAATCAGAAAGATGCGTCTTCTATGTTTAACGGCGTGTGTTAGATCTACTCTAGTTAAGTAGATCTAAAGAAAAACAGAAGGACAGTCTAGAAATCTAGATCTAGATCTAAATCTAAGAAAATAATGTATCTAGGTCTAGATCTAGATCTTATTTATACAACGGAGTGTCTACACGTACAGGGTAGGTAAATGGGCTCGTAGTCTTAGAGTCAAGGTCCACCCTCATTCTACAGAGAAGTATCGTGTTGTGTGACTCACCATGTTGTGTGAGGCCACTTTGCTTTGGTCATTTCATGTCTTTTTTTATCTCATGGTCAAGGTCAAAGATGACCTTAAAAATTAGACATTTGTAAGCCTAGCTAGGCTATTTCTTACTACTTGGATATTTTTTGTACAGTAGAGCATGACTATAGCGGCACCCACTGCTGCGGGACCATCCTTACTGCGAGACTTTACCGGAATTCCCCTTTTTACAATGTAAACTCAATTACTTATGCTTCGGTTAGGGGGGCAAAGAAATCCCGAACTTGGATACCGCAGGAGAGATCGAGCGAGCTCTAACTGGGGGAAGTGGTTTGGGCAATGGGGGGCTGTAGGCCATCTCCAAACAAGCAGTCAGTGGTGCGGTGTTGTGATTGGCCCGTCCAGTATCAATGAGTGAGGTGGGGCAAGCAGCAGAGAGAGATGGTGTGGAGAGTGCGTTACGTGAGCCAATCCAAAAGTGATGTTCATGTGCCTTAGGCCTAAAAGTAAAAGAAGAGGAGAGCGTGTAGTATGTGATTTCTGAATCATTGAATTGCGATCGTCGATGCTCAGGCATACGCATGCATCCACTTCACCAGTTCTACAGTAGGCCTACCGGTACGATAGACAGCACAAGCAACAAGGCCGAGGAAAAGATGGCTTCCAACAAAGACAAAAGGAAATGCTTCTCACTCGAATGAAAGACCGAGATAAATAACGAAGTTGACAAGAAAAGGAAGAGAGATCTAACAACTAAAGCGCAAATTTTATTGATATGGAAGGGAGGTATAGTTTCCCTTTGCATTTCTATTAGGGGTGGGCAGATACCGGTACCCAGTACCAAAACTCTCGGTTCTACCGGAGGAGGTGTCAGTACCGGTACCAGGCCTCCAGTTCCGGCTCTGGGAAGGAACGACACCAACGGTTTTTTACCTGCCCCGGGAAGTGTGCAGTGTGTAGGCCTAGGCCTAGCAGCTGTGATGTCAGATGCACAACGAATGCTGCTGGTGACCTTTTATATGTATGACTTCCGATTCCAAATTGACAATCGAAAACAAAAGTTTGCTTAAGTTTAAATATATGGCATCAAATCAGGTTCTCTGTCACTGTCGAGGTATACGTGTGTTGGTCATTCCGTTTTCAGCTCCTCTTTCATTGTTTCTAGAACCTTTGGATGCAGCTGTATATAATTTTCAGGATTGACTTTGTGTTTTTATCGTGTGGCCGACCTTCAGAATAGATACATACCTTTGTATTCATAGCATGGTATGGCTGATCCTTCAGTTTTGTCTATCCAAGAGACTCGTTTCTCGTATGTGGATTCTTCATTTTGAGAGTGTTTTACGTAATAATAGCGGCAAAGAGTTGGATTGTGTACGAATACTTCTTGTTCTCGCTCCTCTCTAGACAGTACTGATTGTGCTTGAGGACAACCTTTTTTTAGACGGTTGTTTTTCTTGAGATATAATGTGTTATTGGTTGTCCCCTTCAATCCCCAAGCTCCACGGTTATAAAAAAAGTGCTGTTGATTCAGGGCTCCCCTTTTCAGGCCAACTAAAGAGGTTCCTTCACCCTTTGTTTTACTATTTTAAGGGGTATTTAAACCCTTGTTAAGGGGGCTCTCGTGGCCTAGAGGTTAAGGTGTTGGCCTCTCATTCAAAGGTCCCGGGTTCTAATCCGGGTAGCGACCAAAAAATTTTCTTCTCTAAAATTGTCTCCTTTCACCTCCTTTCCTGCTCTCTAGCCATGTTCTGTTGTCTGCTTTCATTTCCACTTTCTGTCCCCACCCCCTCACCTCCTTTGCCCCCTCCTCTGGGCTCCTGACTCTTTCTGCAGCCTTTCTACTGCTACTCCTTGGCTCCTCCTTACTGCTGTCTTTCTGCCACACCCCTGATCTTCTGGTAGGAAAGATCTACACCTAGCCTTCTCGGACAAGGGCGAAAAATCTCGGAGGGCCCGTGTGCAAGTTGCGCACGTTAAAGATCCCTTGGTGGTCTAAAATCGATAAGAGTAGGCTTCGGCCGCCACCCGGGCAAAATTCAAAATTTCCTACCAACTGAAAATATTAGGGGTGTCCCGCGCGCTCATATGACCTATGCAGTTGCGAGCGCCGTAAAACACTTTACAAAAACAAAAAAACAAAACAAACCCTTGTTTTAGAAACTTAAAGGGTAAAAGTCAATATTTCGTAATTTTTCAATAAGAATTTTTGCTTGCAAACATTTAACTCACAGGCACATTCACACAGACACACCTAGAGCGACCATGACTATGATTGAACGCAAACGATTTTAATTAACTGAAGAAATAAATGAGTAATATTGACTAGATTTAGAGTTATCTCCATTTAGAAGGGGGAAGAGTGGTAATGATAGAGCAGTTGGGTCTATCAAAAATAAAATAAAGTTGACAAACCAAAAGGGGTCAACTCCGACTATAATACTCCAAGAAAAATAGACCTGTCACTCTATGAAATCTAGTAAGTCAGGATCTCAGTGGGGAAAAAAATTGGGACTTGGTGAAAAAAATCGGGATCAACGACAAATCACCTAGGTCATTGCCAAGCTGACTTAAAAAAAATTCCAGGGATGTCCAATATTATATCCATGTATATTCCCTCTGCGCACGTTCGTGTGTGTGGTGTGTGTGTATGTGTGTTTGTGTGTGTGTGTGTGTGAGCACGAGCGCGTGCATGTGTGTGTTTTTATCTTTTCTGTTTTATCCTGAAGTATCATGTCAAGGTCTCCTAGTCCAAGTGTTTTATGCGCCCCCCTCCCCCCCGGATAAGTCCCGAAAGACGCTTCAACCGGTGTGCATTCAAACTTAAATTGACCCCGTACATGCGAGGCTCACGCGCCGAAGTCATGTCATGTGGTGCGATCGCACGATTGAAACAGTTTTACTGAAGGGTCTTGATGACGGTCCCGACTAACCAGAACTCGGGCAAAGCATTTTTTGCCTTTGGCGAAAGTAGATCTTGAGAATGTCTAAAGTACAATCAACACTACTTCCAATCCATTAAAGTTGAAATAACACGTATGAGCAAATCCCAGACAACTTTTGGTGAGTCAACAACTAAATTCGACATAGACATTTCGGAAAACAGCGCTCCGAGTTTCTGCTGACAAAAAGTTTAACACGTGCTTACAAACAGAAAAGAAGGCAAGAGTAAGATTGTAGAAAAATCCGGCGTAACAGGCGGAGCAAAAAAAAAATTAAACAACAAAAAAAAAACAACCCCAGGGTACACGCGATCAAAATCGGGAAAATGCTTGAGATTTAGGGCAGGGATGAGTGGCAGGTTTGGAAAATAAACTGATTCCTTCAGAGCCATCCCAGGGTTCCTATTCCAGTCTTTCCACACCTTCGATGACGGACAACATGTCTACTAGTGTGTTAAAGAAGGATGGGGATAATGTAATCTCTCGGCAGGGGTCAACTCAAGCCACGACATCGGCAAATGTGAGCGACTGGAAATTGCGCTCAGCTGATAAGTACTAACTTTAAGTAGGTCGACAAGTCGACTTCTGACACAGAAAGTGACTGTTGGGCATGTGTGTGGATGTGTTGTCAAATCATTGACTCCGCTTTGGGACAGAGAAGGGGGGAAATGATGCTTGCCAGACGCACACCACTTACGTTTTAAAGTGTACGCAAACCCCCGAAATGAAATTATAAAGAGTAAAGCTCACGCACAACCAAAGCTTAAAGGGGGTAATTTGCAGGTTTAATGCGTAATATACGCACATTTGTGCGTAAAGGGGAGCCCTGTGATTATAATTTGCCTCAAAACATCCAGTGGCAGGAATTCTTGTTTGGCAGCTGCTGCATTATTGTACATACTACTGGATCTGGCCTCATCTGTAGTTTCATTTGAAACAGACAGGTATTCAAGGCCGAAAGAAACGTCAGGCGGCTCTAGTGATTGAGGTTGATTGTAAGAGGATTCAATTGTCTTCCCTGGTTCATCACTTGAGCATTCGTTCTTGAGATACGAGTCATTTCTGGCTTCTTGCGTTTGAGTTGAAGAGATTGCTTTTGCTGGAGAATTTGTCTATTTTCAGTGGAAGGAGATGAAACATCTATTGTAACGAAATAGTTTAGAGACCATCGCATCTCTTGTAAACAATGCAATTCAGCGACGAAAGGTTTATTTTTGGCTTTAATCGAGTCGGATGTTGAGTTATGACAGTATTATTCCCAGTTTTTTGTTTTTTTTAATATAATTTATTCAGGATCAAGAAATATCCAAATATACAATGATATTGCATTACAGATTAATATTTTATCCACAGAGCGATAAATAGCAGATCAAATGACATCATATCATAGAAATTTTGAGGTTTTGGGAGGTATGGTTTGTTTTCGGGAGGTTCCGGTTAACAAGTACCGAAGGCTAAGGCTTAATTAAAGTTTGAACGGATGGGTGATATGAAAAGCCAAGGATTATAATCTTGTTTGACAGGATTTTTGAGAGCATTTAGGCAGGGAAGGGACTGGGTAGCAAACCATTTTCACAGAAATGTCTGTTAGTTAGATCTGGCATTTGAAGAAGATGCTGGAATCTTGATTTTTTTGTCAAATTTACATTATAATGAAATATTTTTACTTTTTGTTGCATTTAAATTAAAAATGATAAAGACCCAAATGTCAAATGTTGTAATGTTATAATTATACATTTCCTATTTGCATTGCGCTGCACACCACATGAGGGATGACTTTCACAACCTCGTGTATGATGCTGCATAGCGTGATGTATGGCCATCATCACTAGTGCAACCCTTAGCTTCAGTCTGCACATGTTGCTTCTGATAATGCTGTATCAAAGACAATTTTTAATTGTTAGTACTGACTTAAATGTGCTTCTTGTGTACCTGTTATGTTGACACTCTCTGCAACCTGTAATGTTCAGTTAACTCATACACAGATTTCGTTGTTTTCTGTGTCATTCAAAAAGATAAGGATCACTTAATTGAGAGTGCGTTGTGTTCTTGTGGGCTGTGCTTGCCCTGGAGGATGAATGCTGCCAGTCCAAGGACAAAGTGAATATTGTATCACCTCGAAATGGAAGCTTTCCCTTCGAAAAGAAAGCCTGCTACAAGACTACCACAATTCAACTTACCAAAGTTGAAAAAGATAAAAAGAGGTAGGTAATATTTTGCAATTTCCATGTACTGTAAGTATCAGACTGGGGTTGCAAACCCTTCTTTAACTTTATCTCTTTTGCATGATTCAAATTCTCCTTGTTGCATGGTCCAAGCTTTCTTACTCATTTATGTTCTTTTAGTAGAGCTACTTTATGGTGATAGAAGAAAAGAAGACTTTTATGCTTTGATTTCATGGTTTTTGCAGGACTTTGTCATCAAGACATTATTTTTATTAAGTACAGTGTACAGTGGTTCTCATATCTCATTATTGAATACTCTTCAACCCTGTTTGTATTTTGTCAGGGCTCTTTCAGTTACATTGACTCTCTCATCCCAACTTTACTGGGAAAATTCAGCTAGAGCTGCATTGCTATGCTACTTTCTCTTGCAATCATTTTACCATGTAATATTGTTAGTTTCCAACGTTTATGATAATGTACCCTGATTGTCTTTTTTAATGAAATTTACTCTATTGCCTATAATTTTCATGGACCAATCACATCTTCCTGATCTGTGTGGCTTTAGGCAGAGACTGTTGTTATAGTAAAATTAGATAGCAATATTAAGGTATGAAATATGTCTCTATTCTTATCATTCTTTTGTTGTTACCTTCTGAGAGATGACAGAACTTTGAATTGTGTGCTGGTTTGTAGATTTATCAGTATTTATGTAATAGCGGATGAAACTGGTTCAAGTCCATCTTGATGGTCTTGAATCTGGGTTGTATTTTTAGAGTTTTTAAGGCTCCCCAGTAACTTAACTCAGTCCTGTTTGAGATGGCAATTAAATTTGGGGGTTCTTTTAACTCGCTCAATCCTCTCGGTCAGCTCGCAGGCTGTGCCCAATCACACAATCGAGATAACTCAGTTCTATAGTTTTGTTCCTTTTACTAGTTATTTAGTTTCGGAAGTTTTAAATAAGGTCAATTTACTGTTTCCCCAGCCAATTCTGCTTAGAGGAGTGCTGGAATTTTGTTTCTACTGTCATTACACACGGAGAAATCATGTTTTTTATAAAGGCACTTTCAGCACTTTTGTTCACACTGATCAGCTGAGCATGTCTTGCAATCGATTCTCTCTGCCTTTCTCACACATACATTTTCTTTTATTCATGAAAAATATTCGACAGTCTTTATTATACAGGATGTCATACTATATATAGATCTAGACACTCACAAGCATATATATTTGAATACCAATATAGGCTTGCTCTTGCTCATTCGGCCATGAAAAATTTTTTTAAGCCCCCAAAAATGCCAAATTTGTATGACACCCCAAAGCAAAGCTACTAAAGCTACAAACTTCAAATTGAGTATGTCCAAAGGTCCATCTTAGGTTGTACTTTGTGCAGAATTTCAAAGCAATTGGATGATATGTATGGTTACTAGTTGGCCCTTACATAAGTGCCAAATGACCGGTTTCTGATTTCGGGAAAAACCCGCGGCATTGAGTGAGTTAAATATCCTACCAGGGTTGAAATACACACACACACACACACAACAATATAATATTGGATACAAAACTAAAGAGTTAATCAGCGTGAATATAAAATCCAATTGGGTCTTAGTATCACAAACATTCTTTTGAAGGTTGTAAGAGCTGATTCATAAAATCGCAATTTATGTTCCTTACAGTGTGTTTGTATCATACATTGTCATGAAAAGATTAGTTTTTATTTGTGATGTTTTTACCTCTCCAGATTTATTGACAAATCTTCAGCTGGATTCACATGAGTGTCAGTATGAAATTCTGGCAGTTGTGCGGAAAAGTTTCCACTTCAGGGATTCAAACACCTGTTATGAATTTTTGAAAGTACAAGCAGTCCATAACCCTGAACTCACAGGAAAGGTTTGTCGCATTTTTTGATTCTGGAGTCATCTGGAAATAGTTTTTGTTGTAATTGCTATAGTTGTGACTTTGCAGACCCAGAAATTGATAAAATTATAACGAAGATGACTCCATGGCTCTTGTGTGTCTGAACTTGTTTATATGTTTATACTTCATTGCTGTGCTTTCACAAATATGTTGGTCAGTGTTAACATGATTTGTGTTCCTCTGAAAGAGTGTAGTGTGAGTGGATCAGGACGTTCACAAATTTTATGTGAAATTGTTCATTTTTTAGTTGGGATTTCCATTGATTGTACACACTGATTGAATTTCACAGTTGTTTGGGAATAATTTGAAAAGTCCATGTTATAACTGGTGTACTTACTTTTGTGAAAGAGTTTGAGTAATGAAAAATTGCCATTGGCATTGTTCTGTATGACCCAATGACACATACAAATTATGTTAGTCGATTCAAATTCTTATCTCATTTCTTTAGAGGATCTGGCTCTTTCTTCTCTATCTTTCTGTAAAATGCATTTGTAAGATGTGCATCCAGTTGAAATCAGGAAACAGGTGAAAACAAAATCCAAAAGAAAGAAGATGGAGCATTTTGTCCATGTCCTATCATAAAGAGGATAGTTATTTTACTCAGCTGAAGAAACATCACAGCGGGAAGATGAAAATACTCACATAAGTGGGTTTATCTTATACTCTTTTACTTTCAGTATCTTGAGAGAAGGAAAGAGATGAAAAGCAATGGATATCCCGATGCTATTGTTGCAGACACTTATGCATTTGTTTCTGTTGATAGCTCAGCCATGGTGAGTAACAGGCCTTTTGTATAGCAAAAAGTGAAATGTGTATAATGTTTCTGAATAATTTTACTACTAGATAAGGAGTGTTTTGTACTCATGAATTCACCTTCGAGAGAGGTTTTATGTCCAGTAAGTTGTGTACAACATGTGAAAAAGCCTACTTAACTGATTTTTTTCCTTTAAAAATGGCAAACCAGGCAGAAGTAATAGATTTATTGTTCTTTACTGTGCACTCTTTTGCTTGTTTTCATATTGATATATTTTCCTTTCCCATCCCCCCGCCCCCCAATCATTCAACATTATGTTGCCGAGGGTTTTGTTCAACTGTTTGATGTGTTTTTGGATCTTTTCAGTTTAGTCTGAAGATTTAGGCGTTTTGTGCAGCTTATTGTTAATTATGAAGTTTTGTCAGAGTCTTTGGAGAGTTTTGATAACAAACTAATTTCATTGTCCTCAGGCAGAAAAAATCTGTAAAGAAGGCCTACGTTGTGGCAACCAGCAAACCTCTGCTCTTGGAGTTCCCAGTATGGGTACGTCACAAGCCACAGTTGATATATTAACATGTTGTTGTGGTGCTGTCCTGGCATTTTACTCTCCTTTTCCACCACTTTACCTCATGCTATTGTTTTATGAGTTTGTGGGAGCTTCGAGGTGGTTTTCTCTTTTTCGTTCTTGTTCCCTTCCTCATTATTATTGTCCTTACCTGTTCGTTACAAAACGTTTTTTGAAATTGTACTCTGGATAGATATATAAATCAACCCAATTTATTTCTTTGAGTTGCTCCATCTTTTCAATCAAACTTTCAGTGCTCTACTATATTTTTTCATTGTCTTGTTTGAACATAGCTGTCCACTTATGCAAGCACGCTGATGTTGTAACTCCTTCGAAGCCAAAACCTGGAGAGAGAATGATGTTGGTGTTCAAAGTTGTTAAGGTAATTAGTGAATTTTGTTTCTTCTGTCTTATTTAGGGTTTTCTCATGTGAGACATTCCTGGAGGCGATAAAGAACCCGTAAAGAATGCCCCCTCTCGTTTATTAATGGCATAATCTTAATACCCACTAGCTGTTTATCAAATTTTTTTTCCCATATGCTTTCCTCAATAGAGTTCATGGTTTGTTTTTGCCTTTATATAATGCAGAGCTCACATTCCCTTAGGTAAAGTTTGATAGATCCTGGAAATTGGAGTAAAAATTTTGTGTGTGTGTCAGTTCTGTTACTGGTTTGAGCAACAAGCAACATGTAAAATATTAACAGTTATTTGTCCTTCCTTCACTAGACAAGCATTTGTGCACATTATTGCTCTGATTTCTGGTTTGTAAAAGATTATGCCTTTGACTCTGAGTAATCTGTTTGCAGGGTAAAGTGAAGACAGTGCTGTGTAAGAACACTAGTGCACAGCTGGAGCCCACACCAAACTGTGATTGCCACGTGGCCAAAACCAATGTAGACCAGACTGCCAATCTCGCTCCCCACATGTTTTTCTACTCAACACAGGTAAGATGTTTTGTCTGTGTCTTTGAGTGGTGGTTGGTGAGTGCTCTGGTAGTGACCATATTGTCTGCTTCTTTTTGCACAGATGATTATCTTCCATGGATCTTTGGAATCCGCAGTTTAAGGATTGGTGATCACTGGAAAGTTTTTGTCTGTTTCCACTTTTTTCTCACCTTTTCCTTCCATCTGCTTTCAGATATTTTTCAAGTCTGAATTGTCTACCTTGTACTTTGGGAGGAATATAGTATAATTTATGCATTTGTTCTCATTGATCGTCTGTATTTCAGCCTTTTGAAAAACATGTCTGTCACAAAACTTGTGCCTTTTGAATTCTTGCCTTCAGTATTTTGTATTGACTACAATATATGATAGGTTTTTGTGCTTGAGATTTCTGGAAATGAGATAAGCAGGCATATTGTGATTGTTATAATTTCATAAAAGTACAAACATTCACCTACTTGTTATAGTGTAATAAAAAATTTGCTGCAATTTTATTTCAACAGCTATATGTATACGAGTACGGGGACTTTGATTTAGAAGACTACCCTCGGCAAGTACTGCCCTATGCCATTGTGTCTTACAAAGTCACTGACCCTCAACTGATGCCAAAGCCTATGTCAAAGTAAGAGCAATGCATTTGACTTTTTTTTTTGGTAATGGCAGAATGCTGGACATTTATAGTTTAAATAGGTTTCAGGACCCTGTAATTTTAATTTTTGGGGGGATTGGGAGGGGGCGGGTAAAAGAAATTGTCTCAGATTTTTTTTTTTTTGTCACGTGGTGTGTCTTGTTGCTATTTATTGTGTGTCTTGTTGCTATTTATTGTTAGGTGCTCCCTTAGCAAGAGAGATTTGTATATTTCATACATTTTTGGATTAGAAATGTGTTTTTAGCTGTATATTATTTCTTACTGTAAGATTGAGAAACTGGCGCTCATATGACCTTATGCTGTTGCGAGCGCCGTAAAACTTTTACTGAAACAAAGATTGAGAATGTGAAACTTTTAACTTATTGACGTAAAGAAGATGATCCACTGAATCAAGAATGAACCTGTGACAGTCATAGGAATTCAATAAATCAGTAAGTGAATAAACGCAGAAAGATGAAAGACCAGTAACTAAAATTGTCTCTCAATATATTCTAGCTTGGCATTCTTCCTTAACCTCAATGTCTAGCTTTAAAATACCTTGTTAATCTTTCTGTAAAGACCAAGTGGTGTGATAAAGACATCATAATGAGTATCATTTGTTCATTTCAGAAAATTGGAGGTAGGGTTTTTTCGACAGTTGCTCCTTTGGTGTGAATTTACATCCCACTGCATTTAAGAGAGGCTCCTAGTGTAAAGACACATTCAATTCCTATTTTGTTAGCTAGTTTGATTCTTTGTTCAACAAATATGATCATCAGCCATAGTGATTGTCTTTTTATTTATATTTTCTTTTGTCAGATGACGGGTGCTGATGTATTTGAACAGATTGTTGTACTTTGAATGACTGATACATGGGCATAAAACATGTCGTTGTGTAAGCTGTCAAATTTTTAAATTTTATTTTTATTGTCAAGTGCTTTGAGCCACCATGGATTTGGCTTTAAAGAAGTGGTCTTTATTATTAATCGTTTTTGTTGATATTGTTATTATTTTTATTATTATTATTATTTCACCTCGTCTCTGGTTGTGCCATCCTTCCATGAGATGTGTTATTTATGATCAGATAGATACTTACTCTCATGTTTGATCCTGCCTTTGTCTACACAGCTTGCCTCAGCTGCAGCAGTCTTCCATGCTGGGTCATCAGGTCCCCAGTTCAACTGCAGCTTCTTTAGAGTCTCCATCTGCTCAGAACTCAGGTCCCAGCAACGAAGTGTGGAAAGGCAGACTGCATGTGAGACTGACAGAAGGGGGCCACATCTACATTGAAGTCTCCATATTCTCATACTTTGTGCCTCTCACTGTCAACTTGTAAGTATGATAGTGAAGTTTGTTTTGTAAAACTTTGCAGATTTCCTCTTTTGAAAAAATATATGGTCAACTTCTTGATATTGAGTGACTACCGGGCCCAGGAAATCATGAGGGATCTAGAAATAAAGATGAAATCCTTGAGTCCTTGGACAGACAAGAAAAAGTCAGTATTGATCTTCATACAATGAAAACACAAAGTAATGATATCAGTATTTTCATTTCTGTTGGGGTATCTGTTTGCTGTTTCAAATTCTGATTGTGAGAAGGGAGTGAAGTTTTCATCTTGTGGCGAGCTTAGCTTTGGTGAATTTGCCGTCTGTCTCATGAGCCTATTGATGGACTAGCCAATGGGAATAGTTTAGTCCATTCAAGGTGATAAATGACACGAAAAAGGAGAAGACGAGACGAAACAAAATACCTATTTACAAAAATGGGCTGAAACAGTGACATGTATCAGTTTTGACTTGTGAAGTCTCGATCAGAAAATGTAAATCTTCTTTCCCTTTCATTACTGCCGTGAAGATTGTTGCTGGCTGGAGGTTATCGCGTGGTGTTCAAATAGTCAAATGTGTTGCATAGTCTTTTTTACTCTGAAAAAGTACAGTGTACTTGATTTAGGGGTGTAAGTGTAAGGGAAGAAAATGTTGTTTTTTTTTTTAAAGACAAAAGTCAAATTTCAGCACAAATCCGACTGGTCCTAATGAAATTTTTCATTTGTTTCTACAGGATTTCTCCAATCAAAATTCATGCTCTTTACCCAGAGCACAATGCACAATTCACATTTTTTGCGGGACTGACCAACATTTCCCAAGCAGAGGAAGTAGAGTGGAGAGAACACTACTTCCGCTCCTGCTTGATGCGACCCAGATCAAACAACGAGGAGCATTTCAAGGCTTTAGTCAAGCACATAAGTACCAAACGAGAGGTGAGGGACAATCATGTTTCTGATTTCCTACATCGCTGTACTGTTTTGTGCAAAAAAGTCCCCCTCTGTGCTATTGTGCCTTAAAGGATGTTTACTTGTTGGGCACTGAGAGTGCATGTCACAAACAAAAACCATAGGTGGCAATGAGTTGGTTTTTTTTGTCAGTGAACATGTCTCTTGTTTATTCATTGTTTTTCCCTACGGAACTCTATGAGTAGATTTCTTTGTGACCTAAAAGGTATTCTTTCAGTTATTTGTTTCGACCTTCTTAAGTTTTATTGTCCCAACCTGTTATACAGGCGTTTCAACCTTCCTGAATTTTTCGGAAAATTCCCGAATTGCTATCGTCGTTCCCGAACCTGTCCCGAAACGGCATCTTTCTCTCTGTTTCTCCACTGGTTTGTTTGAGCTGATTTTGTGGTGTGGGTGCTTTTTTTTAGTAGCTTAAGTAGCCTATCACAGAAGTGTGTGTCTGTGGCGCTCCAGCGCAATCAAAATTCCAGAATTCAGTATCTCAAAAGTTGGCAAGCCTGGTTAAACCAACATACAGATTGGTATTTTATGTGTGTGCCTGAAAAAAGGCTCTAAAAGTCAAGAGTTTTACATTTTCTAGATTACAGGGTTTTTAATGGGAAACTCTATAGTGCAGATATTGCATGTTTTGTGAGGAAGGGTATAAAGATAAGGTTTTGAGAAAACTGGCTTAAATATGTATGAACACAGTGCATCATGAAGGCAAAAAAAATGGCACATAGGGTAGGGATATGTTAATAATGAGATTTTTTTTTTTTGCTGACAGAAATTGTATTCATGGGAACTGCTGCAGATAGTGTGGGGGAGATCCCAGTGAACATTTTACAATAAACATTATGGGGTTCTACTTCTCTTGAAGTGTGATATTGGAGAAGAGGAGACAGACCCCAAACTTTGAGTTTTGCCACCTTTTTAAAGTCATTTTCAATTTTTTGAAAAGAATACCCTGCTATCAAAAAATGTTCTAATGAAATACTAAGAAGTCAGATGAATGAAATCCTTTTGAATCCCAGTTCATAAATGGTGGAATTATTGGATTAAAAAAAATAATGGAAACATGTCTTGGTCAAAAAATCAATTTTTTATTTTTATCAGCCTTTAGCTCTAACTCTAAATGATATTGGCCAACTTCTCATCCCTTTCTCCAGGCGCTCATGCATGTTATTTAATTAATATCTTCAATATCTCTGTATTGTTTCTATTTAATCTGTCATGCTTTTGCCCATTTGTGGTTCAAGATCATTTTCCATAGCTTGATTTTCAGGTAGGAAATAAAGAAATAACACGATTTGTTTGAAGAGTCTTTTTACCTTAGTGCGGGGACTGAACACAGGCTATAAAACTTGTGTGGGATCTCATGAGACCCCTTTGAACTAGCCTTTGCAAACACAACCACCATCACCACTTTTTAGTTAATGGAAGTGCTGCATCATTTAGTCCATATCAAATCTGATTGTCCTATCTAAATCTAAAGATATAAGTTGAAACTTGAATGTTAGTACAATTTATATGTTGTTTACTTTTTTCCATACAGATACCAACAGTCAGACTGCCCAATGATGTATTTATGTTCCTTATGCCCAACTCCTTGCTGTCTTCGCAGTTAGGTAAGAAAATTAAAGACGCGATCACTTCTTATCTTTCAAGTTGTTAATTTTTCTCTCTTGTTTTGTATTTGTTTGTGATTTTTTTCTTGGTTTTAAGTTGCAGTTGTTTGTGTTTTCTTTCCTTTCTGTCATGCTTTGTTGTTGTTCTGCTGAGACTGTTACATTTCTAGCAGTATTGGTAATAAAACTGACAAACAATGATCATTTTACGGGTTTTTGGAGGACAAAATTTCTAGTCCTACTTCCTACACTACAGTCCATCTTGTGTTTCTTTTTGTTCATTTTCCCAGCGTTTGGTGAAGATATTCATTTCAAAGTGTCCCTTTTTTAAGTCATATCAACAAACATTCAATGGTTGCAGGTGATGGAGGGTACTGCTGGTAGGCCCTTCCACTTTGCTATCTTTCTTTTTTCTGTCTTGCTTTATCTCTTCACTAAAATTGCCATTTAAATATAATGTCAGTGAGCTTCTTTTTTTCTTAACATACAAAACAATCTATAATTAATTTTAATAATATCTTTTGTTACAGGTTTCACTCGCTCTGAGGACAGGGCTCCCGTGCTTCACTGCGTCTTGATGTCAAAATTTTCTACAATCAAAGCTGAGAAAAGTAAGTGAAATATCTTTTTTCTTCCTGATTTATAACTAAAAAGGCATGTCATTTTTTAAATGTTGCTGTATACTATTTTCTCTTAACTCTTCATGGCTGTAGTATTTTTCCCCCACTTTGCTGCAGTTTTTTAATGCAACCACTATTTCACCACACGGTAGTGCTGGGCCTACAGGCGCAACCCAGTGTCTGTACCGAGAACCGCCAGTACCGGTACCGGTACTTGGAGTGACACCAGGAGGTGAGGTCACAGACTTAACGTCTTGCATCTAACGCCACGATCAGCGCCGCCCACTTATATCCCCCCCCCCTTCCCACACACACGTCAGAATTAGAGAGGTGAACTGTGACGCAAAATACCTTTGAAGCTTGCCGCCGCGTGGGATTAAACTTTGCATGCTGAATTTTGAAAATAACTATCTCCGCTAAAAATTGATTTCATTTTCGGAATCAGGGTATCAAAATAAGCAAAGTGGCTCGTGTAGAACCTGATTTGATGCTATATTTTAATTTAAGCAAACTAAGTTTTTGATTGTCAATTTTGAATATGAAGTCATGTATCAAGGTCACCCGCTGCTTTGTGCATATGACGTCACAGCTGCTAGGACTAAGGTAGGCCTAGGCCTGCACACTTCCTGTAGCCAGATAAAATAAAATCGTTTGGTTTCGGTTTCTTCCCAGAGCCGGTACTAACCGTTCGTGTCGGCTTCTTCCTAGAGCCGGTGTTACTGTTGGTGTCGGCTTCTTCCCAGAGCCGGTATTACCGTTGGTGTCAGCTTCTTCCCTGCAAAGGCCTAACATGAATTGTACCAACCAAGGCCTCACTTTCAGTGATTTTCACGGAACAAACACATTTCCCTAGCTTTTTCTGAAGGGTTACAAACCCTTTTACTCAATTAAATCACCAGACGGTCGTGGTTGTGGACACATTGTTTATGGAATCTCTTATTCGCAAAATTTGGCCACCAATTTGTAAACACAGAAAATAATCAAAACTCAAGTAAAGCTGCAAGCTGTACAATTCACCAAAAATGAAAGTTGAAAAGGACACTTGCGTGCTTTTCTTGCAGTAAATTCCCTTGGATAAAAATTTCAGATTCTCAAAATAGTGTAAAGGAACATGTCAAAATGTGTAACAACGCTGTGAGCATACAGGAACAGCACTGACAATGTTGTTTTGGCCATGAAGAGTTAAAGTGGTAACCAGTTTCGATGTTATCCTTGCAGGTAAATGTTAGGGAGAACATTTTCTAACCTCAGACAAGAAATGTTTTTTTCTTTTTTAGAATTATTTGCTTTTGGGAAGAGAAAACATTAATTGTTGTTTTGCGGAAGTTGTAAGCGGTTCTTTCTGTTAGTACTGAAGCATTCACGTAAAGGCTGATCTTTTCTTGAGTATAGTAGATTTTGAGAAGAAGAGTGTAAGAAATTCTTTTTATTGACAATATAGCCTTTACTGTGTGGAAATTGAGTTAGTATGATCATACCACATGGTATCAAACGTAATCGGATGCTTTTTCTAATCATGAGCTTTGCTTGAAACATACTTAGAACAGCTCCTGACTTGTGGAGTAATTCTATTTGATGAAATATGGTGTTCAAAGAAAGAAAATGTTTTAAAGACACATTGCTGTATCTCTTGACTCATCTTATTATTTTTTGCTTCTTTTTTCTATATCATAGAGAAGCTGTCAAAGGAAAAGAAGGTTGTCTTTCACAACTTAGGACGAGCAACGTCCTGGGAGAATCTGTTTGACGATTCTGATTTCTCTGAAGATGACAAAGAGACTAATAAATCATCATTGAAAGGAAAATTGTCGGTACGCCAGTTACGTGGTATGTTTGACTGTCAAAGGGGTATTCACAATAAGTTTGCTGCAATGTCTTTGATGGACGCTGATGTGAACTTCGGCACATGTGCTTGCCGGAAACTGTCGGTGGCCAAGAGCCAGCAACAGCTGCGGCGTGATGAAGATGTGAAGCGTGTCTTCGCTGCTGTCCAGTCAGCTGTTCATACCAGCACCAAGTCGAAGAGCCACTTCCCCCCGGGCTCACGGCACAAACCAAAACAGAAAATGTCCAGGCGGGCGAGAGAAATGCCCTCCTTCAGTCCACATGGCTCTTCAGAGTCGGATTCCGACTCCAAAGACTCTTCCGACTCTCGTAGAACTGCTGAAAAGAGGAAGCAAGATAGGTTCTCTCTTCTTCACAGCACAAAAACTGTAGAGGAAGAACTGAGTGAAGAGGATGAATTGACCAATGAACAAATGGAAGCAATTATTTTTCTTCGGAAACCTGCCCTGTCTACTTCCAGTTCAGTTCTTAAGGTCAAAACCCCAAAGACTGCCTCTCCTGTACTCCCAGAACATAAATCATCACTGAAGTCCTCACATTCCACTTCAGACTTACAGAAAACTTCCAAAGACCCCAGTCTCCACCTACGTTCAACGCCGAAAATAATTCCAACCGAGCCGATGGAACAGATAAAACGAAACCCAGCTCTCAGAAAAGATACAGGCCAGTCTAAATATGACTCTGTTCTCAGAAAAGAAGCAGATGAACTCAGGCAAGAGCTGGCGAAACTACAACCAAAAATTATTCCCACAGAGCCTGTTGTCTCTGTGAAAGAACCTTTTTCATCTTCAAATCCTGCTCAGGCACGAGCAATTGTGGGAACAACAGTCGTACCCAAACCCTTAAAGCCATCGCTTGGATGCACAGACATCCCAAAGTGTACTAGTTCTGAAGTGGTGACATCCTCTCTTAACCACATAGCTGCTTGTCATGACTCCAATTCAAAAACCAAGTCTTCTCCCAGCTCGACAGATCTCTACCGTCACACCAATTCCATATCATCAGCATTGTCTTTTAGCTTTTCAGACTCGCCCGTTCCCAATAGTTCCAGAACTTCTGTGGCTGAGTCTTCTCACAGCCATACTGCTGCTTCTGTTCCCACAAACTCCAAAATTTCAAAGTCATCTTCTTCCCTGTCCACTGCGTCTCCAGTTACCAGCTCAAAACCTTTAAAATCTTGTCTCAGCCGGTCAAATACGACCTCGAAGACAGACCCCACACCTGTGAAACCTTGCCATGGTCTCTCGGATACTTCTTTTCAAGTCAGTTCCAAACCAGTGAAGAATTCCCTTGGCAACGGCAATGTTCCTTTTTGCTCCGGTACCACTTCGAATCCAGTAAAGTCTTCTCCCTTGGTGTCAGATGCTCCCATGTGTATTGACTCTCCAAAGAAAAGAGGTGCTTTCCCATCCCATGAGGAGAATGACTCTGAGGATGTGGACATGAGATTGCCTCACTCCCACATTCCTCAGATACATCCAGCTTTTCTCTCAGCCTCCACCACCATGACTTCTCCGTTGCCTTCTCACGGACAACGACAACATCAGTCTATCTTGAAATCTCCATCAAAATTGTTTGTGTCGTCGCCTTCCAAAGAACAGAAAGGGCAGCTCTCTCCAAACCTCGCCTTCGGCTCATGGCTGGCCCCTGGTGAGGTCCTTCCTCAACAACCCCAGACTCTGTTGAATCCTGCGATGTCCGACTCTCAGCAGAAGGATCCGTTCACAAACTCCTCGCTGGAGCCCTTTGATGCCCCGTCTCCAGTGTCGTTGCCAGACGAATCTCCTCCCTCCCCGGCGCCCATAGCTTCCCCTGTGGACAGCCCTGCCTCGCCCATGGAGTCCCCAGCATCCCCGCCCTCCCCCTCACCCCTTGACTCGTCAGAATCACCAGAATCGCCCCCACAGTCTGCTTACTCTACTCAGTTCAGATCGTCGCCAATAGCTATTCCCACGGACAGAGTTAAACTTGATGCCTCCCCGGAGGCAAACCACAGTCACATTGCCTACTCGCCTACCTTGTCTTACGTGCCAAATGGAGCTGGTGTTTCTGTGTCCAGAGACGGCATTGACAGCATTGAAGACATGAAGGACTTCCTCAATGCTGGGTTTGACTCGGACCTTGACAGCTCTTATGATGATGACAGGTAGTGAAGGATTTTCTTTTTTTTTTTTCTTTTGTTGATTTAAGTTCCAGGTTATTAACTGAGTTCTCTTTATGTTTTTGTCTTTCTTTCCTAAAACTATTTGATTTATAATACAGTATAACACGGATAGCTCGAATTCATCGGGACTTGCCTCGGTAGTTTGCAGGATATCTTACAAAGATAAAGAAGAAAAGAAAACGAAACCGCAAAGGCACAGTCTGACATTCGTGACTTCGAGTTTTCTGTTTTTTTCTTTTCTTTTTCTCTTTTTTTGGGGTTTTTTGGTAAGTGTTTTACAGCGCTTGCAACTGCATTAGGTCATATGAGCGTGCAGGACACATTAAACATTTTCTGTTGGTAGGAAATTTTGAATTTTGCCCGGGTGGTGGTCGAAGCCTACTCACTGATTTTGGACCACCAAGGGATCTTTAATGTGCACATCTTGCACATGGGACCTCTGAGATTTTTCGCCCTTCTCCGCGAAGGCTAAGTGTAGATCTTTCCTTCCAGAAAGACATCAGTAAGAAGGAGCAAAGGAATAGCTGTAGAAAGGCTGCAAAAAGAGTCAGGAGTCCAGAGGAGAGGGCAAAGAAGGTGAGGGGGTGGGGCAGAAAGTGGAGACAAAACCAGACAACAGAACATTGCCAGAGATCAGGAAAGGAGGTGAAAGGAGACTATTTTAGTAAAGGAAATTTTTCTGTCGCAACCCAGATTCGAACCCGTGACCCTTGAATGAGAGGCGACCACCTTAACCTCTTGGCCACGAGAGCCCCCTCTAATTTTCTGTGTTCGACCTATCCGTGTTATATTGTACTAGCTGGGCCCCTTTGGGTGAAAGGAATGATCAGTGCATTAACATCAACTGAAAGTCATTGGCCTACTATATTTACACTCTACTGGAATGGAGCAATAAATCTTGAGAGATGCAAAAAATTAGAAAGTCTAGATTCTATACTCTCAAAACAAAATGAGCCAAGAGAGAAAAAGTACAAAAATGGTAACTGAGCTTAGGGGGCTCTTTCTTTCACTTATGAACTGCAGCTTTCCTCTGTGTGGTGTGAAGTGGGGTTAGCTGAGTGATGCCAGTCCTTATAAGTGACCAAACAATGACTTTAGAAATGGTTAGATGACATTTTATCCTAGTCCTGTTTTTGTGTTTGTAGAAGTCAGAAAGGTTGTGACTATTGTGTTTCTGGTGTCTGTTGGAGCTGGTGCTGATTTGTAACCTCTACATCTGGATAAATAAACTATATTGATCCATGAGGGGAATTGGGAGAGGTGCATATGTATATATTCTTTACTCCACAAAAGGGCAGGGATCCAATGTGCTAACTGGCAGACAGCCTTAGCTTATTGACATGAATGTTTGTTTGACTAAATTTTGTGCTTTCATGTTTGTCTGATAACTTTATTGAAAAACTGGTGTTGATCTTGTACCAAGTATTTCAGAATTAGTCTTGTGCGTTATAGCTTTCTCGGTAGAAGTTAGTTGGAGCTTTTTGCTTGTTATTGAATGGGCATGAAAAGTTCATCTTTTCTTCCAAATTCAAGATGTGATGCTAATTTCTTATTTTGAAATAGTGCTCAATTTCATTAAATACTCTAGAACTCTGTAGCTCAGTTTGTTGTTGGCAAGCAGTTCATGCTACTACTATGGTTCAGATTATCAAAAGAGTGCTCTTGGATTTTGGTCATTTTTTTACAGTTTTTATGGCTCTCTGCCTTCTGTGCTTGGTTCTGTGAAAAATGGAAGATGCTGCTTCTGAACCAACCTTTTTAGTAGCCAATACACTCTTATGTATTGCAAGGGTAACATATTTATTTTTAGTGCATCCTTAAGGAGAACCTGATGGTGGCCTAATATATTTAGGCTCTCTGACTCACAACCTTAAGGTTCAGGGTTCAAATCTCGTCAAGAGGTCCAAAGTTGTGTCCTAGGGAAAGGCAATTTATATAAATTGTACTCACCTATCTCAGGTGAGGAATGGGTGCCCGGCTGTAGACTGCGAAAAATCTTGTCAGTTTGTTAGTATTTGAACATGTGCAATCTGCACCTTGCACTTTATGCTTCCGGGGAGGACGAGAATGTTTCTGAGTGTTTTAATATCTGCGAAAGTAATAATATGTGTAGTATGTAGTTGTAATGCGCATAAAGCATGCTTTAGAGCATGGATATGCATTATTATACGTGTGCAATTATTATTATTATTATTTTATTATTATTAATGATAATGATAATACTTACATTCATATGCGCTTAGCCACGCTCAACAGCATGCTTTTCTTATGTTCTTTACAAATATCATTAGCCTAGCAGACTGTAAAACACTTGGAAACACTTACTTGAAATCCCAGGAAGCATACAGTGCAAGCTACAGACTCCATGTACTAAAATAACAATTGGTTACAGATGAGAGTCAGATTGAATATTACAAAGGTGTCAGTAATTTGTTGTTGAAGGAAATCATTGCAACAGACTGCTTTCTTTTCTGCGTCTTGTTCGTGCTGTATGTGTTGTACTATGAAGTATTTGTGTATCAGCTGTCAGTATATTTCCATTCTTTTTTTCTTCGTAAAATGGTCTATTCATGTTATAGTATTGCGAAGCTTTTAAATTTTATATAGAGTGTGCAGGCAAAGGCTTTTTGTTGTTGTATCCATCCCGATGAAAAGGAGAGTTGTATCCAGAAACCATATTGGCGGTCAGGATGTGTCTGTTTTAATGTTTAAAAAGACATGTTTCATAGGCTGGTTTAACATCCAAAGAGGTTATAAATAGAACTAGATCTAGAGGTTTCAGCTGCGACGTCACGAGTGTCAAACTTGAGGGGCGCGCGGCCATTCCGGGGAGGAATAAAAGGCCAGTCGGTGCTCAGCATTACTTTTCAATCACAGATTAATGATACTCTGCGAAGTCTGAAGATGTTGATTTCTTTTTCATGTGATTTGCTAAAATGTACTCATAATGATATTTGTGATTGTTTACCTTTAAATGAGCCAGATAATATCCAAATAATACCACTAGAGCCTTTTACACAGTGAGACTATACGGGTTAGTAAAATTCAGAAAAAATGAATGATCTTGATGATCAATTGTTAAAATAAAAAAAATAATTTTATTGGACACTTTCGCTGTGCGTCGCTCAAACTGTATGTCTAGATTTAACACCGCTGATCACAACAAGGTGCGATGTTGTTGGGATGAGAGAATGTAAAGTAGCCAACCAGGCGTAACGACTCTCCAATAAGACCGGCGTAATATTCTGTCTCCTTTGCGGAACCGAATCCAAACAGCATGTGCTACAGCAGCAGCAGGGATTCATGGAAGATGTGGTGTTGTGTAGGCAAACACCATTGGCAATCAATGCCAATTTTAGAAAATACTGTGAACGTTTAAGATATACCGGCTATTTATCTAAGGGTTGCTTTTTAAAATGTTGTCAGTATAATTGTTTGTGACCAATATTAAACAAAGCTCTCTGGGTGTGCACACAGGATCCTTTCAATTCAATGAGTGATTTACAGTATCCCAGCCTACAATTAATTGCTCATTTTGAGACTATAACGAAGTCATATAATAAATGATTAACCCAGTCTTAACCCCCTTCATAGTCTATGATGAAGACCTAGGCTTTGCATGAGTAGAAGGAGAGTGTAGACAACATGATATAAAAGCAATCCATTTTGTAAGTATGAAATTTTTCTTAACCCTATCCGTACGCCCTTGGGTCATTTTGTATCCCTGGGTTGTATTCTTCACATTTTAGAATACTTCTAGTACGAAGATCTCTTTGACACTTTCAGTATTTCTTTTAAAAAATCATTTTGACAGACTGCTATGCAAAGCGTACGGATGAGATTAACGAGTAAATTTCCTCTTTGGAAAGTGGTGGCTCGGAGTTCCCCACGTCTTATGGATACGATAGTAAAACACGACATGCGGATAGGGTTAACAAACTCAATTATTCACTTTGTCTCCCTTTGCGCCTCCCTCACCCCACCCGAGAAAAACAAACAATACCTCATGTTATATCTCTCTGTTCGTTTGTTGCCCACATTTAAGTGCATTTATATTTCCCACCATCGGTGAGCAGGTGCGGTATTGTGTATGCATGTATGTTATATGATTAAACAACAACAGCAAACAAAAAGAATACTTCAAATAAAACTGAACTGAGCTTCAAACTCTATGAAAACTGAAAGGTTGCGAGGGACGCACAGCATGACAGCACTGTCTCTAATCCTCTCAAAAATGGCGAGTAAGTGAGCTGGGTGGGCCCGCACAGCCATAGTGAGTTTATGTGGGTGACGTCGCAGCTGCGACCTCTAGTACTATTATAATCTCTTTGTATAACATCTTTTTTAAAAACCAGATCTGTTAAAATTTTGTTGTTGAGTTGAGCTGAGTAAATTAAATTTCTTTATAGAACATGCGTTGGGTGAAATCTGTACTTGCCTTGATATAAACATGTATTTCTACTGGCAGTGACTTCACCCCCCTTGAGGGTAGAGGTCCGTTTGCTGCATGTTGTGCACAGGCTTCTCAAGGTGACAGTTAGAGAGAAAGGTTTTTCTGTATGATTTAAGCAGTTTATTGTTGTTTTTGTTTCTTTTTCACGACTAAAAAGCATGATTTGTGGTTCTATTTTGTTGAATTTTGTGTTTTGTTAAGTTTTTTCTTAATTGCTTCTTTTGCATGCATTTTGAGCTAATTTTTTTTTTCATTTCCTCGAGTGCTTATGTCATGTAGTAGGCTACTTTCCTTATTTCTGTGATTTTTATGCATTTATTTATTTATCTTAAAATTCTGTAATTAGCTGTTTGGTGGGGGGGGGGGGGGGGTTATTGTGTGTGTGTGGGTGGGGGGGGGGGTGCTGCTTTATTAAGTATTCATGGCAGTTGTTTTTTTTTTATTATTTAGAGGAGTGAAATGGTTCTCTTTTTTATTTCTTTTAGTTTTCTGAGTGGAGTTTTCAAGTTGCTAATAATGTGTTTTTTGGGTTAAAGTTGCTTACACACAGAATTCCAATCTGTTTGCATGGGAATGGAGCAGGAAAAGATTTTTTAAAGCAAAATTTAAAAAACCGTAATAAATGGTGAAAATTATATTATAAAGCAGTGATGCCGTAAATACTGTATGGAGAGCAGCTGTATGTTTATTCTCATAGCCTTTGTGTAGTCTTGCTGTCACAACTACTGTTCAGACATGGGGTCTCTTTCCTTTTTTATGGTGAAATTCTCTATTGGATTCCCATTTACAGCTCATTTTGTCACTTGTGATCAACAGACTGTAGCACTTAAATGTCTGAATTGCCAATAATATTGCAAAATATATTCCTTAACTAGCTTGCTGTTTCAGTGTTTTGAGGTAGGAAAAATATTCCTTTCAATTTCTTATGAGATGTTTTCAGCTGCAACTCTACTTACTCGTGACTGAATTTTATGAGGTGACTGGCATTACTTTTATAATATTTGCTAGCCTTAGGTGTTGTTTAGATTTTAAGGGGATATGTGGATGGGAAATCGGGTAAAAAATCAAATTGGTTCTTCTTTCCATTAAAAAATCTATCGTCCTTATCTCCCCTCCTTTTTTTATGTTTGTTACTCTCTTGTAACATCTCCCTCTAATCTTCTGGCGCTCATATGACCTTATGCAGTTGCGAGCGCCATAAAATCTTTACTAGAACAAAAAATCAAATATTCGATTTTGGTGAATTTCGATTGTTCTACCATTTCTACACGTTGTCATAATGATCAGTTATTATACAAAAGAAAGTTCTCTTCCTGACATAAATTGCCTTTTATGTAGATATAGGTCTTTCCTCTGGTGTTTTGTTAAAAAACCGACTCATAAACTGAACCAAGTAACGTCATAATTCAAACAACACATTGCATCCTTCTCCGAGGTGTTTAGTATTGGTCTTTAGCTCATTTTCCGCTTTTTGCATTTCCGGAATCGACAGCACACTAGAAAGCATGGGAACAAAATATGGAGAAATTGTGAGTGAATAAGATTTTTTGGTAGTTTTTTTTTGTGATTTTCTCATTGCGCACATTTTTTCCACAGAAATTCGTATTATAATTACTCAATTATTTGTGAACCAAATTGGATGAAACTTTGTACACAGGTCTATTATGATGTTGTGCTCATCCCATACAACCGGGAATTTGATTTGTAAAGTACTTTTTAAGAAAAATATTTTTTAACAGCCCTCCCCCCTTAAATTGTCATTACTGTGGGTACACTAAGGTGTAGAAGCCGTAAAATCTTTGAAATTGCTTTAATTGGAAATCTATGTTATACGAATTTAGATCTTAGTTTGTTTTATGTACTCACAAAATTTGAAGATTGGTGTAAAATTAATTGAGCAAAAAACTTCTCAATTGATGAATTTTTGTCATTTTTATCATTTTGCGATCATTATTTGCCTCTGTTGGCTAAGGACTGTAAAAAATATGAGCTTTGGATCTTTTTTTTCAATTTCTATACCACCAAATGGATAATTTCAATGTTAAGCCAAGTATGAAAGGTCCTCACTTCAAGATATCAGCTTCATATGCCCTCAAGTATAGTTGAGGAAAGTTTTTCCACTCTGTTCGGTATAATGTAGGCGCACAATTTTTTGGGGGGTTTCAGCCATCAGTGGAAAAGTTTCACATACTCAGCTTCTACATGATGTTGTTTAGTTTATGAAGAGCATGCTCACTTTTGCTGTGGTTAGATTATTGGATTTGACTATTTCTTTGACTTGAACAGGGAGCAGGAGCAGCTGGTGTTGAATCTTACAAATCTAAATATGGATTTAAAAACTAAAGGGATTTTTCTTTTTACATTTGTCTTGTAAAACATGGTGAGTGTCTTTGGATGCCAAGCCTTGTCCTTGGACTTCATCCTGGAGTACAGCTCAGTGAGATGGATCTCTCCTGTTCTACTTACATTTTTGTTGTGAAAGGTGTTTGCCATTTGAGACTTTGAAATAGAATTTCAGAACATTTTCTTTTGACTAATTTTTTCATTAATTTTGGTTCATAGTCGTAATGATGAAGGAAGCCCAGAGGAAAAGTTACCGTATACTTTTTATTCAGGTCTGTACTTACGAAGCTCTTCTTGTCAAGCGATTGAAAGAATTTAATTTTTTAATCTTGTGTCCTCTTGAAACATCTCAATGACTACCTAAATGAAAATTCTGAAATGCTATGTATGGTCAACCCTTCTATGTATGGCTGGGAATGCTGGACAATCACTAAAGACGGTGAAAATAAAATAGAAGCAACAGAAATGGGGTTTATTAGGAGACTGCTGAGAATATCATGGAAGGAACAGAAATCAAATGAGGTAGTGCTTGATGAAGCCCCTGTGGGACGCTCACTGTTAAAAGCAATCAGGAAACGACATATGCAGTTTTTTGGGACACCTGAATAGACATAAAAGGGTCTTGAACATCTAGCTCTCACTGGCAAAATTGAAGGCAAACGAGGCAAGGTAGGCCCAGAGCAACCTACTTAGGGAACCTAAACAAATGGGTAACATGGAAAGATCAGGGAAACGTAGCTTTTTTAAGCGCGTCGGAGCAAAGAAAATGGAGAACCATGATCGCCGGTGTCTGTCGCAGATCTGGCAATGGAAGATGATCCTCTTGAATTTGAATTGGAAGATGACATAATTTCAAAAGTTGATTGGTTAGCGCTGTCTTAAGATTTTTTTTGCTCTACAGGTACCAGATCAAAACATTCTTTTCATAAAAGATGTAGATTTGACTTCTTTGGATAAAGTATAATACGAATAGGTTGAACACAGAAGACTCGAATTCACACATCAATCAAACTGCCTGCGGTCCCGGTTTTTTTTCTTGTTTATATCCTCGAACTACCATGGCCGGTCCCGGCGAATTGAAGCTATCCATGTTATACTGTAGTTTGTTGCTATATGAATGATTTATATTTGCAGTCAAATTGACGTGCGATATTTATTTTGATGTGTGATTGAATAATGAAGTGTGGAATTTTGAAGGAAATAATTTGCTTTTCACATCATTTTTGTATGAATACTGTTTCATTCATTTATTTTTATATATTTTCTTTCCAAGGTTTAGTTGAAAGCTCTTTTATTTATATATGAATACATGTTCGACTGTTCACTCAGTATAAGACTCTGTCATACATCACTTTTCAAAATGGTGTATCGTGGAGTCTTACTCTGCACTGAGCAGTCGATATATAAATTCCCCTTTTAAGTTTGTAAAACTGAATGTTAAACTTACGTTTTTACTATTTATTCTTTCTGATCTAATGATAAATCTGATCAGCGGCAAAATAGAAATCTTTTTCCAGATGCTACGTCATTTTTACTAGTTTTGTTGTTTCAATTTTGCTTTTTTGTTTTTTTTGGGTGTTTTGAGTGAGAAGATGAATGAAATTAAAGTGTTGTCCTTTGACTTGTCACTTATTGTGCTTTGATGAAAGGGTCGTGAGAGGGGAAAGTTGGGTTGGTCTAATTATTTTGAAACGTCTGTTTTGTTTGTCCTCCTTTTCTATTCTAAATGCCTTCTTTCTCTTTTCGTTTTATTTATTTCAGTATGTTTTATCCCCAGTTCCGGGGTTTTATATTTTTAATTCTAGTTTTCTTGCTGTGTCCTTTGTGCTATGAAAGAAATATTACATGCTGTGCTAGTCAGTGTAGAGTTGGTATTTATTGTGCACATGAAGAGTGAGTGGAGAAACAACAGTGTGGTAACTATACACACTACTTAACATTTGTTCTTTGTTCTTTTGTTTTGCATGGTATTACCTGATGGTACTGTTCCTACATGGCATTTAGCCCTTTCTTTTTTTAACTTGTCAGCCAGTGAATTTTGATAATGTATTGTTAGATGCCTGTTACCAGTCTGGAAATTTCCCCACTGCTCTGGTTGATATTGGGCTGGTGAACAAGCCATCTAATATATTTTTGTTATGACTAATTCTTAGAATTTTGTTGTTGTTGGGAGAAATGAGGTGTTTAAATTATTTCAATGAATTCATTTTTTTAAAGTGCATCTCAGATACTCATTCCCTTATTTTTCATTAATGTTGAAGCATTGGTTTAATTAAAGCTGTAGTTTTATTGTTTCATTATAATATGAAGGCTATAGTTCCTCAGATTCACATAATATATTAATAATATTATGCAAGTGTCTGTTTCAGTGTGTACGATGGTTGTGTACACTTTCATTATGTTAAACGATGCAATAAAATTCATGATATATGCTCTGTCTCCTGACAAACTTTTGTTACCCTCTTTCTTGTTGTTACTCCATTGCTGTTAGTGTTTCATTCATGTGTTTTGTCAAAATCATACTGTAATTACTGTAAAGGTGAAGCAAAATTTCTGCTCTTAAACCTAATCAACACAGTTCTGTAATAGTTAGGATTATAAGGAATACTCGATTGATACTCTACTGGAAGACATTTATTTATCTTTATAAATGGAAATGGCTATGTCTTAAGTGTTTATCTGTTATTGGATTCATTCTGTTGGCATGAGTATTGATCTTTTGTTTGAGTTCTGTTGCCCCATCCGTTGTTCTGTTCAATTTAGTTTTTTTTTTACGGTTCTCAACAAAGTAATTAATGTACTAAGAGAATTCTTGTTAATTATTGGGTAAAAAAGTAAATTTCCCAAATAAAAGAATAATCATGTGCATTGTTTGATTCATTAAGAGTGATATTTTATCTAGCTACTTCTCATAGGAAAAACACAACCCAGCTTATTAATGACGTAAGACATGAGTGTTCTTAAATTAGGTGAATTCATATTGACCCGTTCTTCTAATTGTATGAAGACTTCAAAGAGGAAAAGAAAAATGCTTATTATTGTGCTTTTGCTGTACTTAAAGGTTCTCCTTCTCCTTCAACTCATTAAATTCTTGATAATCGTCAGACGGCTAGTGGTGTAAAGAGTAAGCATTGCCTTGTGCTCATTCACATGGCACTTTGTTTAGAAATATAGTGGTTTCAATAGTAAAATAACAGCACAGCCTCATACTCATACAATGTCTTTTTAAGATCAGAAAATTGCTCATCACTCTTTCCTCAAAGCACTCTTTATTTTAGTTTCTGCCTTATTCTTAGTCTACCCTGTCTAAGTTATGTTGGCTTTCTAAAATTTTACTGAATCAACTTTGCCATGATTTTCTTGATAATATGTGTTCAGAGGAGCAGTTGCTCACATTGATAGTCATGAACATGCTTTGTTTTCTAAGTAGTCATTATATTAATGTGTCAATCCTATGCCTATGCACATGAAAGGGGCTATGGGAATGTTGTATTGGTATACCTTACACACATGAACACTCCCTTCCCCACTACCCCCATCCCCTCTCTCTTTCTTTCTCTCTCTTTCTACCTCTCTCCCCCCCTTTGTCCCCCTCTTTCTTACTCTGGAACACGTTCAGGTAAGTATAGTGTGCTGGGGTAGCTTTGTTTCCCATCTGCTTCTTTGGGATTTAAAGATTCTCCTCTTCCTGATTTGTTTCTCATACTAATGTTAAAAATTCCATGCCCAAACACAGTGCAGAGCTCACAGACAGGAGCATACAATCCAGTGCTTCCAGTCTTCCATTTCATTTAAAAAAAATTGTTTTAATTTTATTTACTTTTTAAACGGAAATCCGTACTTGCTCCTCCATCATCATAAACTCCATCCGTAAAAGTAAAAAAAAATAAATGCGATAGCGTTGAGCTGCTGATATTCCGTAACAAAGATCCGTACATTGTACATGTACTATCATCTTATTCTTAGGTATGGCCAAAGAGGGAGGGTATGGCTTAGTGTCTGGTAGCCTTGGCCTCATAGGTCGAATTCTCTCAACAATAGCCTACTCACTCTAAGGTATCGAATAGGGTGGACGAGTGGTCCAAAATTTATAAACGGGGGAGGGGGGTGGACGAGTGGTCCAAAATTTATAAACGAGGGAGGGGGGTGGAAGGACACATTCAACCTCATTATAACGATACTCGTTCCCCTGTACTAGTTGGAACGAATCTGTTTTATTTCTCCTTTACCTTTGAATAAAAGAAAAAGAGATCATAGGTTTATCGATAGAA
>NW_004797530.1:396676-443921 GCF_000002075.1 Aplysia californica
ATTGGTGTCATCTTAAAGCTTGTTCATTTGTTTTGCTTTCAATGAAAAAATTAACCGTCTATGTTTATTAAAGTATTTGCCATTTAAGGAGGTGGGGGTAGCCTGGTTTTAGAGGTAAAAATAGAGAGAAAATGGCCGCCAAAGTTTGATGAATTCCATAGCTGGAGAGCCCTGGGAATATGAAAATTTTCTTTTTTTCGCCTTTAATCGTTTTTCAATAAAATTCACACAGATATGTGTTTTTAAATCGACATGAAAGATGTTTAGCCAAAAAACAAAAATTAGATAAAAATTGCCAAACACACGGAAAATCACCTGTTTCTTCAAGTTCATTATTTTGACGAACGCCTGATTTCATCACGCTGCCTCTCATTTCATCAATCTTCACCACCACATTAATCTCTGCTAATAAGGTAATGCATTAATTATTTTAAAAGTAGACATAAAAAAATGAATTAGGCCCTTCATGTTATAATCTTATGAAACGACTTCAGTTAAACAAAAATGAGGGCTACCGAGATGAGAAGATACACTCATTTAATATATTATATCATGTAGTTTTGGGGAGTGTTTTTATGTAGTTGTTTTATACGCCCCAATTGACACAATTTAAATCATTTATGAGGCGGGCTTTGACCCTCTCGGTCGGGGCCAACCCAGGCTGAGAGGTCATTCAAGCAAAAAGATCGAAATATTTGAATAAAATTCTCCCCTCATGGGAATGGAACTTGGGTCTCTGTGTGCGACAGCAAAGCACCCAACATTTACAACACAAATGCTGGAGAAGTGGTTTTTATTTTTCTGAAGCAAATGTAATGTTATAACATGATGTAAATCTCAGCATTTTATGTAATTTAGACTGATAAGTGTTTGTCCAACATCTGTGCTGTGACGTTTCAAGGCATTTTGCCCTATTTCGTGCTGAAGGTGTGAATCTGATTTTTTCAGACAGAAGGAGTTTTTTTTTTTGTGAGCATCTTGGTCTTTCCTTTGGACTTTGGAATCTAAGGTCCTGTATACCTGGGGATTACCCAATCAGGTGGAATTGAATGAGCCTGCCCCCAAAACGGTCTGAATTGTGTTGATGGAGGTGTAAAAAAATAAAAGGAGTGTTCGAAAGGGTTTTGTTATATAAGCCGCTAGAAGTCCAATGTGTATTTATAAAAATTTTGTCTTGTGGCTGGTTTTATATTATGTCAGTGTCTACTGAAATGATTCAAAGATTTCTATGTAATTTGGACTGCATTTGCTGATAGATTTCAGAGGGGTTTCTTGTCAGGCTGATAACTCTTTCGCTTGATACGCTTCTACAACAGATTGAGAGTGCTTTTAAAGCGTACAATTTGATTTAATTAATGAATTAATAAATTAAACCACATTTATTTTATTATCTCTATCCAAACAGATGCTAGTTTTGTACCTTCTGTAGATGAACCAGAGCAAAGGAGGGATGATATCAATGTCAACATTATGCTTCCAGCAAGATCAGATGTGAAAGGTGAAATGGAGTGTCAGGGCAATTTTTGTGAGGCCGCTGACCTGAAACTGTGCATGGCGTGCTATACTTCTGGAACTGCTCGTTCTTGCTCACAGACTTTCCTCCCATTCCCATGTACAACCTGCGATGATGATGATAGTCTCAAAATCTCCTTGTCTGAAAACTGCGGTTTGTTTTGTTGCTCACCAGTAGCTGAACATTTGAGTAAGCAAGACGATGCTTTCTTTGAGGAGTGTGAAGTTTCATTTGAGCTAACTCCGCTGGAGGAGTGCTTCTCCTCACTGTCAGAAGTGAGAAAAGAACATGGTTTCAGAAGATGTCACTCGCTTACCCCAGGGAGACCCCGAATCTTGAACAGGGCTGATTTCATTCTGGAGCAGTGTACCAATATCTATAAAAGGGACCAGCATGCGGGTTGCTCTCTTTTTTGCTGGAACTGTGGACACAACCTATGGTCAAAGTCTGGCTTGTCAATGGACTGTGGGATTATCGAGGAGGTCAATGACCTCAAGGAATCTTATTCCAAAGAGGAATGTTCTCTTCAACATTTTGATTTCAAAGGATTTGATAACGCTTGTAAATTAAGATGGGGTTTCCAAGAGGAAGAGGTGGATTTTGCTAAAGTAGCTGGGTTATTTCACCTTTATTCTCCGCAACATTTCCCTTTCTTGATGACGACTGTGATGCCTTTCTGTGTTGCTCAAGAATCAACGTCCGGTGGGTTGCCTAAAGTAACGGCGGAAGGAGAGTGCCAGACTGAGCACTGTGGGGACAGGGGTTCAGATCCTATCGGGGTTGATGTACTACACCAAAGTTCTTGTTCTTTCACTCCAAAGCATGGAAGAATGTGTGGAGAGAATCTGGCAGAAAAACATGCAGATGCTGAAGGAATATGTGAGGAAAATATTCAAGAAGAAAATTCATCATCTAACTCAACGGTAGGGTTAAAGTTTGTGTCTGGAGAAATAAGCTGTGCCGACAGGGTTGACCTTGTAGGTGAACATTCTCAAATAGCTGCAGCTGTTGGTTTCTCTGCCTTTGACTATGATGACACTATAGTAGAAGACAGTGTACTTGAGACTGTAGGTAGTTCTCCTGTACCAAACCACAGACTTCATTGCTATCCTGTGCTGAATGTATTGTCAAAAAATTTCCTTCAGGAATCACCAAATGTTTCTCACAAAACAGAACCTGCAATGGCTCTTTCTCATTTGCCAAAAGACTCGCTAGCAATGGCAAGTGACAGTGAAAGTTGCTCCAATAAACTGCCGAGTAGAATTGAAGAAGATTCCATTATCTATGATATTGTCACTGACAACAAGGACCAGACACTTGATGAAGGCAAAGGACCAGCACAGGCACTCTTTCAGTTTTCAGACAGCACACCATACTTCAGCGTATTTTCAAATGATGAGTCAAGAGTTTCCTGTTACAAACAAAAGCTGGACACACACTTCAACAGTGGAATTGTGCTGAAAAATTGGTTGAAACCTAATCTGCAAAAGGAAGAAGACCCAGTGCATTTCTTTTCTTCAGAGGAAGAGACAGAGTTGGTGCCCAATTTGAAATTTGTCGTTGCCTCTGCTATATCCTCCACTCCGGTAATGACTTGCAGTAGTAAAGAAAAAGTGAAGTCCGAAAGTGAGGAAACGAGTACCAACTTTGACGGTCACAGATCAAAAGGCGAGAAACAAATTTGCCTCAGTTCAGTTAAGCAGAGCACAAAAGAGTCTAAAATTTTTGCTGAAAGGGAAATTCATGGTGAGGTAAAAAGAAACTCAGCCACGCCAACCGCTTGGAAAGTTGTGATGCATCAATGCAGTGTGATGCTTCATGATGTAAGACAAGTGATTCCTTCTTTAGGTGCTCATGTTGATTTGACATCTTTGACCTGTGAAACTCAGCACAAACTTGGTGTTGAGTTTAAAGCCAAGGTTTTGATAGATGAGGGGGCCAATAGTGGGTGTAAGAAAACAGGGTTGATGTTGCTCTCCCCAGCTGCCGTCCCGTCTTGTCCAGGTCCTAAGGATGTCGTACTGATACGCTCCCTGGCTCGGGTTCAAAGGATAAAGGAAGTCCAGAATGGGCTGATGAAGCTAAGGAATACGATGGAGAACTCAGAATTCCCAGCTGTGAACGAAAGCTTGCTTCAAAAGTTCCCCAAGAGACAGATTGGGTGTAAATTTAAACCCAAGGAAACCATTACGGGTGGTAAAAGATTGAAATATTCAAAACTTCAGCAGTTTTCATGCGAAAAGAATACAAGTCCTTCCCAGTCTACCAGTCATATTGGAGATGGGTCTGATAGGAGGACAGAGCCAGAGGTAAAAGAGAATGCCTCATCACCAAACAGGCAGAGAATACATGCAGAGACTCTACGTCCTGCTGACAGTAGCCATCATCATGAAAAGTCAAGGAAAATAAAGCATTCGAATGAACCTAGTAAAACGCGTCGAAAGAAAGAGAAGTCTGGGAAGACTGAAAAAAAGAAATCTGCCAGTCATAAGCTATCCTCGGGTACTGCCAAGAGATCAGGGGATACAAAATCAGAAAGTAGTTACACAAGCCAGACAGACAAAAATTCATGCTTTGGACGCTTAGCACCAAAACCAGAGTTTGCTGTGTCAGAGACATGGACAGATTCAGACTCTACTGAGAGAAACATGATAAGTTGTCGTACATCTAACGCTGAGTTCTCAAAGAAAAACTGGTCACTGGAAACCTGGCAGGACTTTTTGGAGACTAAACCCTGTTCAAATGCTTCTCCTACCAAGATAAAACATCACAGTCTCAAATATTTGTATAAAAAAGACAAGTCCGCGAAAGAACACCCTCATGGACTTCAAGATGAGGAGAACAACAAGAGTGTCTTACAAGATCACTCTCTTACTCACAGACATGTTTCCAAAACCCCAAGAATGTCTCCATTGTCAGTTCAAAGAGAGTCACCTGTTGTGAAAACGCACACTAAAGTAAGAAAATCTGAACTTGCCAAGGGTAAAAGTAAAAAAGTCTGTTTAAGCAAGAGTGCCTCCTCATCTGTGAAGTCGTCAGTTCACATCCCAAACTCAAGCAGTCTTCGTAGTGGCCAAACATCTGAGACGAGAAGAAAGGACAGAGATGGTCTAGAGGGGCAGAAGTCACAGTCAAGAAAGGACAAACACTCAAATGAAAAAGAAAGCTGGAAATTGGAGAAACATGCTCAAAAAGATTGTCAAGAATGTTCAGTGTTTCCGAAAAGTCTTGGAGCTTTCAAAATCCCCAAGAAATCAGATAGGGTTTCTTTGGGTGCAAGCAATCCACTACACTTATGGGACATAGACTCTGTCAATGTTGTAAAGACTGGTGAACGAGCAAAGTCAGAACTTGAAACACGATGTCAAGACTCATCTTCCCCTTCTTTCAATCAAGTACAGGTTAAGCAGGTCTCTTTTGAGGAGACCTATACATCAACATTGACCCAATCTGGAAATGCCAAATACACGAAGTTTCAGAAAACAGCTGAAGAAAATGTCCCAAACAACAGCTATAATAAACACGCTAAACTTCCCTATCGTGATGAATTTTATTTGGAGGAACCTGGACAAAATTTGGCACAGAATGTGTCATGTGGCAAATTGTCGACGCCTAGAGTACTGATTACTGCACCTGAAATCTCTCCCAAGGAACTACAAGTCTCCAGAGGGCCAAAAAATCAAAAACAAAGAGAAAGAGAGGTTATTGGGGATATTGCAGCCTCGATGTCGTGCCTTTACCAGCTGGATAAAACTGGATCTGGTTCTTCAAGCTCTCTGAGCACATCTGTTGGCAGAAAGGGAGAAGGGACCTCAAGCGACTCGGGGTCAGCTGAAGATTTGCCTGAGGTTGGAGCTGATGGTGAATTGCCCGCCCAATGTCAAGTCGCTCCGCCTCCTTCCCAGGACGGCACCCGGAATGGTCACAGGAGCAGTGCAGCAGCAGGAGATGCTCTTCCACAGCCCATCAGCCCACTGCGTTCAAAGTCAGCAAAGGTAACTTTTCTTTTATAGTTAAGTCATATACAGTACTTAGCTTTGCCTTTTCCCTGATGCTAGTGGAGACAAGTTGTTACCCTAAAATGACAAAGTTCTGTCTGCTAATTACCTAGTTTTGAGACGTTTGACACAAAAAAATTTGCGTTTCACATTTCAAGCTTTTTCGAATTCAATTCTTTGAATGTCTTGATAACGTATCCAAATAATCTTATGATTTTGGTAGAGCAGAGAACATTTTGTTTCTGACCTCAATATCCTAATATTGACTAAAAATAGCCAATAATGTTAGACAGAACTTTGTAATTCTGAGATAACGAAATGTCAAACAGACTCTGTGCACTGGCAGGAGGTGCAGACGGCAGACCCCTCTAATGATAGAAACACTTGCATGCTCATTATCATAATATTATCAACGTCACTGGTCAGATGACAGTGCGTGACACATTCTATTTACTTTTGTAACGTTGTTTCTGTCCTCGTTCTTCTGTTCCTCATTTTGACATTACTGTCATAATGTCATCATACTGTGGTCACTTGGTCAGATGCTTAAGAATCTGCAAACAAGTACATATATTTGTATGGGTATCCTAGGGCGTGTCCAGCAGAATGCAACCGCAAAGACATTTTGACATTTGGTACCTGAAAAAGGGAACTGAACAAATAATTATTGTACAAATCGCATTATGAAACGACCGTAGGGGCTCTCGTTTTCTAGAGGTTAAGGTGTTGGCCTCTCATTCCTTAGGTCTTGGGTTCGAATCGGGATAGCAATGGAAAATGTTCTTCTTTAAAATGTTTTCCTTTCACTATCCTTTCCTACTCTTTTACAATGTTCTGTCGTCTGCTTTCGTCTCCACTTTCTGCTCCCCTCCCCTCACCTCCTTTGCCCCCTCCTCTGGGTTCCTGGCTCTCTCTGCAGCCCTTCTATTGCTACTCCTTGGCCCATTCTTACGCGCGGTCGTATGACCTTATATGCAGTTGCGAGCGCCGTAAAACACCACAAAAACCGGCAATAACGGAAACCTGGCTTATGGACCCCCCCCCCCCCCCCCAACCCCTTGATAAATTCCTCTTTGTACACCTGTCTAAGACCGAAACCTTTACAACCTGGAAACGTCAAGAAATGGGGGATGGGGGGGGGGGGGGGGGGGCAAAACGACCACTGCCAAAACTGATTTTTGATATGAGCAACAATAGTCCCAAGCCTTTTATTCTAAACATCGCGGTAGGCCATCAACTAAACCAGACCGGCCCAGCGGTAGACCTTCAATCAGGAACGTCACGGTAGACCTTCAACTAAACCGGCTCTGAAATTCCTTCTCTTCTGAGAGTTTTGGCCTGTTGAAGAGCGAAGACAAATACTTTGCCCGCTCAGCCAAGGACCTCAAAATAATTAACCTCCTCGCCCTCAGCTTTTACTTTTATTTGAAATTGAAACAAAGGTCCCAAAACTTCCAAGTTCGGTTCCAACGGCTTTTTACGTTCTCTGACCGTCTAGGCTCTGAGTCTGACCAGTGCGGTCTAGATTACCTGCTCTGGCTCTGACCTTTACGTTACGCCACACCGTCAGGCGAGAGGGGGGGGGGGTGCGGTCTGGGCAACGCCTATTTTTAGTCTCTACTATGTACTACTAGGCCCTACAGTTGGTTCTGGGTTTTATGCAAGGAGTTTACTTTTAATCTCCTTGGTTTTATGCAAGGAGCTTACTCCTTGTTTTTCTGTCAGTTCATCAGTTTTATCCCGCGCTTGTGAGCGTGGCCTACGTTATTAAAGTCACGAAGGCCACTTTGTGAGTATGTGAGTGGTGCAGAGTGATGGTCAGGGTGGTGTGGGTGTGAAACAAGGACCTTGGAACTCCTTGGCCGCTGCTGGACTTCAAAGAGCTCAAGCCGGGCGCGCCGGCACGGAAACTTTTCTGAGTAGGCAGCAAAGATGTGAGATTTGACCGCTGCCTGCCGCTCTGGTCGTACGGCCGCCAGTTGAGAATATGAGGGGAAAAGTTACTGTATAACCTCCTTGGTAGTAATGTATTACATGATACAGGGGAGAGGTGGCTTTTATAGATTGTGCTTATTAATTAATCTTTGGGTGGGGCTAAAGTTGGAAACAAAGGAGGCATTATTAATATTGTTATTCGATCATTTCTGTTTCTATTGGTCAAATGGTTGTCCTATCTTTAATGAGATAAGAGAGGTAAGAAAAGAAAATAATAATGAACGAGAAATCGTTATTGTCCAGATGCTGGCACATTGGTTTGGTGTTGCTTCACGAAACACACACACACCCGTGCGCGCGCTCACGCACACGCACGCATACACACTCGCATACCCACTCGCACGCTGGCTCGCGCGTGTACCTCACAAAGTCTTTCGCACATCCTCTTTTCCACATACCGGTGCATCTGTACACAAAGACACATGTATGACATACGTAGTGTGCTTGCACTAACAAACAGAGTCACAGTCACAACAAATAATAAACAAACACCTTTTATTGCAAGATGCAAGAACTGGTGCCGATAGATTTGCTAGACTGGCGCTTGCCAATTGCCAATTCGCCAGCCATTATCAGAGCGGCTAGAATAGCACTTTGGAGGTGTGAAGTTTTGGCCACTGCTTGCCGATCGGACAGGCGACCTTTGATCCCACCGCGTATGACTGGACCTCTGCCCCCCCCCCCCCCCCCCCCCACCTCTCTTAACACGTTCTGCTACATCTCCCTGTTGTCCAATGTGTGGGTAAGCCAACGAAGAAAATGCCTCGTCGGGATAGAACGCTTAGAATAAATATTGAATGCAATCTTTTATTATAATTATAATGATAATATTATCAATTTTTTCCCAACTCCCTTGAGATAATTTTGTCTTGAATTGGACAGATTCGACCGTGCCGTAAAATTTGTCCAAGACGGCCACCCATTATCATTACAGTGTATAGGAAAAGAAAAGTGGTTGTCTTAGACAGGTTGGTATTGTTAGACAGTGTCATCATAGTATTTTAAAAAACGTCAGGTAATTAATGGGAAGTGTTCATTTGTACAGGGGGGCTCTTAAGCCTTAGGCAGGTGTGACCAGAGCTGTAAAGTACTTTTAAAAAGTTCTTAAGTACAAATTTAAGTACAATCTAAAAAATGTACTTAAGTAGGCCTACAGTAAAAGTACTTTCCTGTAAAATGTACTTGAGTACAAGAACTTTTTAAAAAAGTACTTATGAGTACATTTTGAGTACTTTCTGCTAATATGCTAAAACTCTTCAGCGTTTATGCAAAACATCATATTAAATAACATATCCAGTATATTTGACAAATTAGGCTATTTATTACTAAAAATGTAAACTGTATACAAAGCAATTGAGTATACAATGTACGCACTGAACGAAGATGGAAATGGTCCGTGAAATTGAAAAAAAACCCAACCCAAACGAACAGACGTCACTAGTGGGTAAGTGATATTATGAATAGAACTTGTTTGAGCAAGACAATGTGATCAAATGTAAGTCAGTCCAAGAGGTCGGAAAGTTCTACATTAAAAAAAAATCCAAATTGGAAAATGTAGATACAAAGTTGCTCTTAAGAAAACATAAAATTGATGAAAATTTATGGCCAGCATAGAATAAAGTGCATTGAATTCTTCATTAACAAATCCTCAAGGAATCAATATAGCCTTAAGCAAAAACCACCCCAAAAAAGTTTAAAAGAAATTTAGGCAGCCTAAAAAATTGTACATTGAGAACTCAGTTTCAGTTCCAATTGATTCTAATAGTGGTAAGACAGATTTTGGTCACACTGTAGTCCCCACGGCGCCCACGGCAAACCAAAATACAATAGTTTCCTAGAGTCTAGTAAGTGTAGTGTAACCAAAGATTTTCTACTGCAGTAGTCTCCGCCTAAGATCCCAGTCCTCGGAAGCAAGGAAAATAAAAATATGGGATCTTAGCCGACGAAGCCAAGGAAGAATCTACAGTGACCCATGAACTGACGTGACCCCTGGGTGGATTTATGACATACGGCAAACAAAGAGTGGTTAACCTTGATGACCAATCACAGTGGCATGAGGTATGCCATAAATAATATATACATATATATACACACTCATTGGCCTATCGTGAGTCTTGAGATCTTTATCTACGTTTATCCAGTTGCCCCTCCCCTTCATCTGTCCAACAATTTTAGCTTTCCATCTCTAATTGAGTCTCCCCCCCCCCCCCCCAAAAAAAAAAAAAAAAAAAAAAAAAAACCCGCCTTTGTCGTTACGCACCATTACGTTGTGACAACACCAATTAAAATTCAGGCTGTCTCGCAAATTCGGGAATAGAGAAAAACTGCTTTCAATGGTCAGGGAAGAGTTCACAGTTTGATGTGATCCCGCATGGAGCGAACTTGTAGGCCCTACGTCCACCCAACGAGTGGTGTAAGTTCAGGTGGTGAGGTCAGATGCGAGTGCGATGTTTGGGGAAAAGAAACTCATCGATCAGTTCACACCTTGGTGTGATCCCGTCTGGAGCAAACACTGTACCGTTTCATGGAGTTTTACAACGCTTGTGATCTCATTCACGATAGTGGCTGATCTTTGACGCGACGGGCCGTTCTTTGATCTCAACTTTTAACTCTTGGTTGATCGGCTGTGCCCGCCCGGGTGTTTGTTCCGTAAATTATGATCAGAAATGCCGGCACTTAATCAAAGTACTCAAAATGTGCTTTAAAAAATGCTCAAAAGCACTTTTATAAAAAGTATCGGAGTACAGTAAAAGTACTGGTTTCAAAAATGTACCGGAGTACAGTAAAAGTACCGAAAATTGCAACTTAAGTACAAGTACCGGAGTACTCTGGGTGTGACTGTGCATACAGGGAGGAAAGGGGGGTATCGGAACGGCATAAATACGTAACGACATAATTTTTTTTTATCGGAACGGCGCATACGTTTTCTTTGGTCATGGTAATCGAATACTATTAGGTTCAATTTCGGACATTAAATCGATCGAATACTTAATGTGCATGTTTCTCTGCTTGCGAGTCACAAGTCCCGCACTTTAACAGTATTTAGCTTACTGACAATGTGTCTCGTGTTGTGTACAAGTGTACGTAAAGTCACGTGAATCCACAAAACTAATTTGTGATCTGCTTGCTTACAACACTGGTGCGGTTGCTATGATGTCTTCATGCCTCCTAAAGGCTCAGGTATGTATGTGTGTATGTGTCTGTAAGTGTGTGTGTGTGTGTGGTTTTAATATTTAATATTTAATAAGGAAAATAGGACAACGTGGAGTCGCGCTACCCGTATTGTGTATTCACTACACACTGTGTAGGCACTATATAAAATATGTAATGTGTTGTATCTAGTCATTCCTTATCTAACTATGGAGAAGTACACAAGAAAATGCAAAACGGGCATCATCTTGGACAGTTTTAGATTGAAGAAAGACAATTTAAACAGTTAAAAAAGGAAAGCGTTTTCTGGCGATGTACAAATTACCAGTTGATAACCTGCTACAAACAAGGACAAATGCCCATTGAAAGTTTTCTTCTGAAAATTGCCTACAAAATGCTGCCAATTTTAAAATTGTGAATGATTTTTAACCGGATTTTTAACAAACTTTTTATATTGCAAGCCCCCATAAAATCATTCTAATGCAGCCTTTGACAGTCCCAAACCTCTCTATGCAAAACGCTGAGGGGAATGGTTTTTTCCTTCGTTTTTACCTATCTTCATGCTTCAAACAGATTAAAAGATATTCTCATGCTTGTATGACAAACATAGTGTGATGATTTAACTGCAATACTCGATTTGTATCTTTTTTCATTCCTTAAGTAATCGGCCATGCAATGCTGTCGGCGATATAATATGCGCCTTTCCAGTAAAATAATATACCTTCTCTATTGTTCTCAGTCTAGGCCTAGGCCTTCTCAGAACTGAGAAAGCCTAGTTCTCAGTACAATAAATTTGAAAACTACGCCGTTCCGATATACTGCGGGGGGGGGGGGGGGGGGGGGGGGGTAGGATTTTGTTGTTGTTGCCAAAGTTGTATTTTTTATCGTTGTTTTTTTCTGCGCAGTTTAGAGTCTTGAGTTCTGGTTCTGCGTATGTTAGTTCTCCTGAGAAACGGAATATTTTCTCATTAAGTAGGCCTATGATTAAGCGATGACATTCTCCACGAGTGTTTTTCAAAACAATATAGAACATGGCTGTGTCTGTATTAAATTGTCCTCTTCACTTTCATTTGTGATTTTCTGTTGTCGTTGTCATGGTCTCACTTTCGTTTTTTCCAATCTGGCCTTTTTCCTGCAGAGACGATGGGTTGTTCGTGTGAAGGCCGAACTGTAACAGAACATGGTGTGCTTTTAATTTATTTTGAACACAAGTTAATGTCTCTTTCTGTTTTCGATAGAATTGCAAAAAGACCGTTATTATCATCTTTCCGCCGTAGATTTCATTTGGTGTAGAACTGAAGACTCCGGCGTCTGTTGAGTAGAAAGTGTGTCACTGTTGCATTAAAAAGATCAGAGTTTTATTCTCGAGTGGGGCGAAACTTTTGTCGAGTATCTCAGTCTTTCTGCTATCACCCTACATAAAAAAAAGAGTTGAAGACGCCTGTTGTACCTCGCAAGGTTATACTTCTCTTCCTCCACGGGGGTTAAAGTTAAAGGTCATCATCAGTTCATGATGGACGACCTATTATCACTTTTATTTATTAGTTGAAGTCAAGGGTTTTGCTGTGTGTAGTGGTGATTATTAGACTTTAAGTTTGGTATGACTTTTTTGCATCCATTTTGATGAATTTAATCAGACATCTTTCGTCCGTAGAAATCCCTCGTGGGTGGTTGGCAGATATACTCGGATGTGGTTTGCTCCTACTTTCCTGTCCTTATATTTCCTACTTTTTTTTTTATCACGTCACACTCTAGAAGCACCTACCGGTATCTAATCTTCGGTGATTTATTTGTGTTGCAAGTGCCGTTTTGTGTTGCAAGTGCCGTAAAATTCGTACAACAACTAAAATCTCCTCCTTTTCTTTTTACTTTTCTACCCAACAACAACAAAAACAACAACAACAACACACACACACACACATAATATATAATTTTGTAAAATGTATCATCTAATCTCCGGCACTCTATGGCCCAGTTCTGTTGCAAGTGCCATAACATCTTAACAATGTTTTTTTCTTTTTTAATTACAAAGTTAAGTTCTGTTGTTTTACCCTCCCATCTTCCTTATTTCCACCGTCACCTATTTCCACCCTTTCCTCCTCTACTGTGTCTATCATCATCATTGTCATTTATGCCTACTTTGCCTTCCTCATAATTTCTCCATTTTCATAATTATATCCCTTAGCCATGGAACGAATACATCCTTTAGTTATGTGCCACCACAACAAACCACCATTATACAAAAAGCAATGAAATAGATGAGAAAATGAAAAGTCAAAAAGATACGTGATACGGCAGTGGCAGTGTCCGGCAGTAGGGTAAGAAAAAGAGGGAACCGAGACGGACCTTAAAATTTACAAGCTCGTTTCGGGGGGAACCTATTGTCTCTTCAACTTCAAGACAGCATGTTTAATGAGCTGACTGTTGTAAGTTATCCGTATAAAACTCAACTTTCATTACCAAATTACCGTGTTATGATACAGGCCAAAGCCTGCCCCTGGGCGGTTGGTTGGAGAATGCCACTGGTAGCACGTCCTATTTTCTCTTCTTCCCGTCTGTTGTTTCTGTCAGTTTGTCAAGACGTTTTCCTTGCACTAAAAATCACCGTAATTTTGTCCGCGTGCTTCTCTTTCTTCACACACGCACACATGACATACACTACACATACCCACACCCCGGTCATTCTCTCTCTCTCTCTCTCTCTCTCTCACACACACACACACACACTCACACGCGCGCACACACACACACACACACACACACACACACACACACACACACACACACACAGACGTTCATAAATAGATCTAAAACCTACCTAAATGAAAAGCAGTATCATTATCAAAGACCTTGGGTATAATTCTATAATTATCAACCACACTGGAGAATGTTAAAATACATTATGTAGTATTATGTAGTCTTCGTCAGGAAGATGGATTTATTGGCCATTACGTCTTTTTGTGGATATTTGTCACACGAACCTGCAGGCCTCAGTTGGGGGGGGGGGGGGGGGGGGGGTGTACACGGGGAAGGAGGTAGGAAGGTGCGGGTGATGAAAGGGAGCGTACGTGTGTGGGCAGTGTGGTGTAATAATTTATTGAGCCTGAACGAACTGTTCTGCTGTCATTTTGTATGTCCGGCTGACTTGGCTGCTGCTTGTGAGTGAAAACACTTATGAATTAATGTGCAAACGCGCGCGCGCACGCACATACACACACACATACACACACACACACACACACGCGCGCGCGCACACACAGACAGACTCGCGCGCGCGTACAATACATCCAAGCATGAATTTTACGATTTCTGAAAGTCTACACCATATTGTACTTGCTTTAGATTGACACCAAAGTTTAAATGTTCAATCGAAACGAATTACTAACCATAATTAATTAATAATAGTATAGTATCTTGGCTCCATTATAAAACGATGGGAAGAAACAGTCTTTCATTTGAAAAAATTAATACCAATGTTGTTTTATTTTTTCAATTGCAAAGTTATTGTCCAAAATCTCTTTGTCAACCAGTACAGTACTGGATAATGGAGTCGAGGGACTTGAGCTTGTTGACTTGAGTGAAATTTATTAGTGTGCCCTACCCCTCCCCCCCTCCCTCTGCCGTAGGACAGAATAAGGACAATTAAATTAATTAGTGTCAGTGGCCATGTGGCTGGCCGTGGGGGGCCAGGGCCGATGTGCATGAACGACTAGTGTGTGGATAAGCTTAACCATAATTATTATAGTCATTCTCGTGATGTTTGCATCGAAAGTTGGTGGCCATTTTCTCGCTAAATTTATCTCTGACACCAGGCGCCCCCCGTCTCCTTCAATCGCAAAGAATAGATGGGTATTTTAAAAATATTTTTCTCCAATAAATGCAAAACGAATGAATGAGCTTTAAAATGATATTAATAGCTCCATTGCCCAAGAATTTGTGAGCGCCTGATTTCACCGCGCCGTGACACATTGTCATGTCATGTAATAATAGTATCGTCTCTCTATATTATAGGCCTGCGTCTAATGAAATGGCCTCTAGAATATTATTCTATAATGTCCTCCTTGGTCTAATTAACGTTATGATCTCTTTGAAGATTATACATTGGCTTCGGAATCTTTGTTTATCCGAGAGAGAGATGGTTTCCGTATTCACTTTGCCACTCGATCGTACTCGTACACAGATACACACAGAGTATAAGTATAGGACACACCCGTTCGTCTACGCGAACTTTCTCTCTCACACCCACAAAGGGGACACTCGCCCACGTGTGTACACAATCATGTTGTGTGTATCCAAAATTAAGGGACGGACACCCCCAGCACTAGTATAGGCATATCTACCCCCCCCCCACCCTTTTACTCACATATTATAAACACGTGTGTTCTGTGGGCGTGGGTGTGTAATTTCTTTGGCAAGGATCTTTTCGTTCGAGGCTCAAGGGCCTTTTCCTGCACGATGACGACTGGTAAATGAACTCTCCTCTTTTTGCTCACCCGTGTTTAATAGCAAACCAACTACCCCAAATAAATAAATAAGGAAATGGTAAAAAATGGGCTGTGGCTTTATTGCAGTCCTATATTCCTTTCTGCGATGTGAAAGACTTTTATAATTAAATGCTTGTACACATTTTGTTCCGGGGAAAATAATACTAGATCTAGTACAAGATCTAGTACTAGACTAGTAGTCTAAAGTCTGTTTTTCTGTGCAAGTGCTTTCTTTTAGGGCAGCCAATCGCTCGTTACCATAAATGATAACCGTATTTTGTACTGCTTTGCCTGCTTGCACAAAGGCCTAAAGAAATGGAAAGCTTGAAATTAATAGGCTAACAAGAACAAGAACAGCCAATCAATGCCTGTCGGACACTCTTGAGCCTTGGCCTGAAGAATGGCGCTTTAGGCCTACGTGAGATTTGCTCTGCTACCGCCCCGCCCCCCGCCTTCCTTCTCCGAGGGAATGAAAAAGAATCATCATGTAGCCTTCTTGGACTAAAATATTAATCAGTACTCTGTGTTTTTTGGTTTTTGCTACGTTTAGAAATGGACAAGGTACCGTATTCACTCTTCATCGTACATATAATGATTTTTACTTATAATTGTTGTTCGGATTTATTAATTTTTTTTTTTCGATGAACCCCGCAAAACCATAAAAGTAAATCCAGAGGTAAAACTAAACACGAAAGCGTTCCCCGCCGTTGACAAGAAATTGCGTGGAAGAACTCTTCCACGTGCAGTTGGTAGAAAAATGCAAAAAAGTCAGCCACCTTTGGCTACCTTATTGAGTACAAACAGCAGCATAGCTCTAAAGATTCTTCTTGTGGCTTCTGGGACCTGGGACAGTATTTTTTGCCATTATTGCGTGTTGTGCTTTCGTTCTTGTGCAGTGACTAATGTAGCATGTCTAGTTTTAATGTTTCTTTGCTTTGCCAAGCCTGATCCCGCTCTAGATCTAGAGACTATTATTATAATGAAGATTTTGACGTGATGGAATGAGGGGCAAGCCGACAAGCAGACAGTTGAACTTCTGGATTTCACAGTGACGATGCTTGGACTTTCGCTTAGAAGGCAGGAATCATAATGTTTGTCAAATGCCAAGGCCAAGAGATAGATTTTCTAGATCTAATCAAGCCAGGACTTGTGTTGGTCATGAACAAGATGAATTGTAATCAACCTGACCAAAGCCAAAGGAATGTAAACAAAGCAAATGTTTGCCGTGTAGTGTGTGTAGTGTAGACTATATCTCTAGCCTTCTGTGGCTATGACATGAGAATCTAGTGACTAGTGGTCATATTGTTTGTCAAACCAGTAGGCCAACACTGACAACACTACTTTCTTTAACTTATTCAAGAATTGTCCCTTCCTCAGCTCATCTGGTGCACAATCATTGTGCTACTATGTCAAGGAATGTATTGTAAATACTAACGCTAAATGTATCCCCTCTGTGAAATAATTATAATTATAGATCTAGACTCTAGCAACCAATTGTTCTGTCTGTAAGCTGTGTATTTTTATTCATTTTTAAAAAGAAACCCTTTTAAAAAATGTGGAACAGCAGTTTATAATTCATCTTGTGAATAGAGGTCTGAAAAGACGAAAGTAAAGCCCACAAAGCCAAGGATGCCCTGTCTTAAAATTTCTCTTTGCTGAGCACAATATAATTCGCAAAAAAATTTTTCATCTATCCAAATATGGTTCCACCATGTGAATGATACTGAACGGGACCCCATTTCATAACATGCACAATATGTGAATATGTGTTACTCGGAAAACTTAAATTGACAAAAACATTATCAGTATCAGTGAAGCATTCTTGAGGTGAAGAAATTTTTTATGTGCGGTCTGGTAAAATAGGCCTACTCTCTGTTGTTTGAATGTCTGTACTTTACAGTTACTGTACAGTTTACACTAAATACATTTTAAAAGTTAATGATGCAACTGACATTTTCACTTCGTGTCTTGATTCTCACTTAACAAAATACATACATTTTAAAAATTCCCTTTATTTTGTTTGCCTTGGGAACTCAAAGTGTAGGCGACAGAATGGTTAAATTTAAGGCGACGCTAGAACGCTCCATTGGAGAAAAGCTACTTGATTTGAGTCGTGGTGAATTATCAAGCAGTGGGTGCAGTTCTTCCATTCTAGTGCCAGATGATCACTTCCCAATGAGAAATCAATCTAAGGCATGCCGCCACCACAAGGCTTTGAAATACAATGGCAAATCCAAAGCAAAACAAGTATTAAAGGAGAGGATGAATAGTTTTGGCCAAGTAGATCATCAGTCTGAACGAATCATGACCCAAAGAGATAGTTTAGCAATTGGGACATGCAAGCAAGTAGATGAAGCTGGACAGCTCACAGAAATTCATTTTTATCTGGAAAAAATAAGTAAAGAAGGAAAGATGATGAAAGAGGAAATAGAACTTTTAGAGCTTCATAGAGAGGCCATGAAAAAAACCATTGCTGAAACTGAAAGAAAATTTAAGCTTTTTGAAGAGGACAATGGTATTTTTGAAAAATTTCATGGTAATATGGTAACCAGAGAAAGTTCAGAAAGTGATCTACTTTGGAGAAAGAAGCTTGAAAAAGAGATTTTACAGATAAATTTTCAAAGATGTGTTCTTGAAAAATCCAACAATGAAAGGCAAAGACTTGAAGAAAGATTGAGGCATATTTATAAAGAACTGAGAGTTATAATCAATTCCAAATCGAGCATGTCTAAGAAAGCTCGCTTCCGGGCCAATAAAAGGAGAAAGAAGCTCGAAGAAGAACTTAAAATTTTAGTACCCCATGAGCTGTCTCAATTGGTTCGCCTGAAGAATGATGAAATCATCCAGGAAGCTTCCTTTCAAGCCTGTTTTGGAAGCATATTTCCAACAAGTTCTACTACTTTGACACATTTTGTTGGTTCTCTCACGCATTCGATACCTGTGTCAGATAAAGATAAAGGGTACGAGCAGGATGGTTCTGGGAATTTTTGCAGCATTACTCATGTTGATCCTGTATGTAATGAAGATGGAGTCAAGCAAAAGAGTCTCAGCATGTCAAAGGAAAGTTCTCTTCCTGTGACTTTAACTGATGATGATGATATTCCAGCTTCCAAAGGAAGTTTGAAATCCTTTATATTAAGCAGTCAGGTCTGTTGAATTGTTTTTATATATTTATATTATAATGTCAGTTAATGAACTTAATGTGGCACTGGTTTAGTTTTCAACACTAGACTAAGATTAGAATTATAGTAATAAGCCACTACAGCAGTCTCCACCTAAGATCCCAGTGCTTGGGAGCAAGGAAAAGGCGGGATCTTAAGCGAACTGTGAGTGTGAGAAGTTATCTGAATGTCCAGGGGGGAAGAATCCACAGTAACTCATGGTCAGGCTCATAATCTACAATGATCTTTCCTTACTTTAAAATGAACTGACGTGACTCATGGGCACTAAAAGTTCTTTTCAGAAGTCAGTTTTTCCTTTTTTTTTTTTTTTAAAGTTTGTTTGGGGGCAGGGGGTGAGGCTTTAAAAAAACGAAGTGACTATTTCTCAGAACGTTCTGGAAAATAAACTTGAACTCTTATTTCTCTGAACAGTTTCCGATCTCGAGATTTTTTGGTTATTTGCCAGATTTAGGCGTCATCTTTCATTCTGCCATTCTTCGAGGACTGGGAAGAAGCGTTTTTTGCATCAAATTTAATTTCTAGAGGTAGAGATTGTTAAATGTGTCTGAATATTCAGATACTTCAGTTGTGGTTGGGGCAACGTTCCCGGACTGTACTTCATTTGAAAATGCCTTCAAAAGGTACTGCGAGAAAACAAGACTGATCGACCTTGGCAGTAACCTATTTTGCATTTAGTCATCCAGCAAAAAATAAAATCCTTTCTTATAAAATAAAAAAAATCTCCCACCCCACCCAGGCCCCGTTCACACCTTAGGCCTACAGACAGACATGCACACTTCTACACACACACTCACGCCCCATTCCATTCGCAAGTATTATCAACAAATCTCGAGAACGGAAACGGTTCGCAGAAGAGTTTCAGTTTTTTTTCCGAATGTTCAGAGAAATAGAGGCGGCCTAAAAAAAAATAGTGTGTCAGGTGGGAACTAGTTGGTTTCAAGCAATGCCCCCCAATCAAAAATTTATTGCTTTCCATCTTTAACCGTTACGGAGTTCCCTGCCCATGTCATGATGCATCATAAATAGTTGGGTTGTCACGACCGTTGTGACCACACCGACCAAATTTTAAAATAATAATGAAAGGCAGGTTCACTGCCAACAGATGACCCCATTTATGCAAAGGCTATCGGACAGTCCTTGAGTATGGGTGCCAGTCTGTCTAGGAAGTTAGAGTGCAAAACTGAAAGACAAGAGCGATGGTCGGGAAAACGTAAACGTCTATGAGTTCACTGTTTGATAGAATGCAGTCTGACGCTTGCTTGTTGGCTCTCCCCACCTAGTGTGTGATGTAAGATCAGGCAGACGGCTCAGGAGATCGGGGAAAGCAAGGCATCGACGAGTTCACACTTTCGTGCGATCCTGTCTGGGGTAAACATGGTAACCGTTATCGAGATTTACAACAGAGGTTTGATAGCATTCATGAGGGTGAATGATCAGTGACGTGACGGACCGTACAATGATTGCACATTTTCGCTACTTGGTTGATCAGTTGAGCGTGCCCAGATTTCTTTCTTTTTTTTTTTCTTCTTAAATAAAGAAGAAAAAAAAGTAAATTATGACCTGAAAATTGGACTCTTAGCGGAATGTAGCTCCTTCAGTGCGGGATGTTAGGGGTGACTTTATATATATGTATGTATATGCCTAACCGGGACCATAAGCAGTGGGACCTTAGGCGGAGACTACTGTATTAAATTACCTTGTTGTTTTTAACGATCAATGTGGCCCAGTCAACCTACGGACTTTAAATACTCACTGTAAGACTGTGGCTATCTTGCAGACGGGTGAACTGTTTGAATCAGAATGGAGTCCAAATGTTTAAGTTTTGCCTGAAGGCTGAAACGCTCCATTTTCAGAATTTCACAGATCTGGGTATTTTTTAAGGGGGGAATTCCGTAACGAATGACCACTATCTATGAAATAAAACGTGAGGGAAGTCCAGGGTTTGGATTAAATCAGGAAGTTAGTTTTTTTATTTTGACCTGGGCTGAGGTTTTGTGGGTACTTGTAGGTTATGTCTTTTCAAATTGTGTTTGCTGGGGTGGTCACCCAACAAACACAATTATAAAGAAAAGACCAAACCCTACCCCTACCCCAAACTCTTACCCTACCCCAAACTCTAACCCTTAGACCCCTTATCCTAACCCTAACCCTTCCCCTATCCCTACCCCTCTATTCTACTCTGTCTCATAGTGGTCGCTCGTGTCCACCCGCTGGGTATCTGGTGTAATAGGAGTAGGAGGAAAACATGTGTGGCAGTATTTTGTTCTTGTGCACTGAAATTGAAATGCCACAATAACACAAATATATGACAGTCTAGGAGACCTTTAAATTACTCTCTGTTTCTGTCCTGAAATGATGCAGCAATCTTTCTACACTTATTTCATCTGATATTGTCATAATATTAAGAACAAAGCATTCTGTGATGGAATATTTTAGTGCTTTATGGTTGACATGCTGGTGACTGTTACCTTTATTTGTCAGGAGTATGATGAAAACGTGTTAGGCTATGTTGATAATAAATCTCAGGGTAGGATTGAACAGTCATGTTCACATTGTATTGACATTTGTGCCGTGTAAGAAGCTAACAGAACAAGATACACACAGGGGCAGGGCTAGCAAAGAGAAAGAAAAAAATAATTTCTTTGGGACAAATGTTTAAATTTGCTGCTGATGCCAGAGAAAAAAAAAAGTATAACAAGTTAAAGTTCCATTGGCTGCACACTTTTCAAATTGTTTCTTCCTTTCAGAGATGAAATATATATATTTATTTGATGTCGTTGCAGGCAGGTTGGAGACCATGGTGATTCAGATGGTTTCAAGTCTTGTCTTTGGGATTTTCCCCTCTGTCAAGGTCATCTTTGACTGTAGTGCATAAAAGTCCTTAAATTAGTTGGTGGCCTGTATTTTTTAGTAACTTTTTGGGATGGTAGTTTTTCTAACAGTTGTTAAAAGTCTTTGGTTATAGATTGTACTTTTTTCTCCATTCAATTCTCTAGCAGGGCCAACCTGTCCGTGGCAGAGGAGTTGAGCAGATAGCAGATGACCGGAAAGGTCGTCGTGCCCATCCATACAGTCGGCCTGAGCACAAGGTACAGAGAGAGGGGAAGAAATACGCCTCTTTTGACTTGGTCTACAGGTAAGTAATATCTTGCATGTTGTGTTGATGAAAATGTGGGAAGCATCGTGTGAAATCAGGCGCTCGTCAAAATATTGAAATTTAAAAAAAAAACAGGCATTTTTTTCTAAAGTTTGACAATATTTTTAGTATTTTTTGTTTTTTGGCTCAACATCTTTTATGTCTCGGCTCAACATCTTTTATGTCTCCATAAAAACAGAGTTCGGGGGCTCTCATGGCCTAGAGGTTAAGCTGTTGGCCTCTCATTCAAAGGTCCCGGGTTCGAATCCGGGTAATGACGAACATTTTTCTTCTCTAAAATTGGCACCTTTTACCTCCTTTCCTGCTCTCTAGCCATGTTCTGTCGGTTGCTTTCGTCTCCTCTTTCTGCCCCCACCCCCTCCTCTGAGCCCCTGACTCTTTCTGCAGCCTTTCTACTGCTACTCCTTGGCTCCTTCTTACCGCTGTCTTTCAGCCACACCCCAGATTTTCTGGTAGAAAAGATCTACTCTTAGCCTTCTCGGAAAAGGGAGAAAAATCTCGAAGGGCCTATGTGCAAGTTGCACATGTTAAAGATCCCTTAAAGTTTGATTCCTGAAGACTTTGTCTTCTTAAATGCTCTCTATTCTTTGTCTGTCTATTTATATTTTTATCTTTATCCAAGTAAAACTGTAGAGGTGCTGGCGTTGTCACCAATTTGTTTAGTTTGCACTGTGCTTGTTAGATAATATTTAATGGTTTAAAACTTGGTGCTTGTTTTTCTCAATAGCATAAGTCACAATTTTCTTTTGATTTCATTCTTGCATTATCTGCTTTTCCCTTATTTTTCATATTATGAAACTATACATTATTTTACACTCCTGAAGCATGTTGAGTGGTGGGTGTTGTCATTTCATATATATTTTAAAACAAGAAGTCTTTGAAAAAGTGATTTACAGTAGAGCACACCTATAAAAAGTGGGTGGTTGGCGGGTGCTCTGGTGTGGTTTGCTCCTTCTTTGCTATCAAACCTCTATCGTCTTTATCTCCCCTTGTTTTTTGTATTTGTTACTCTCTTTAACACCTCTAATCTCCTGGCGCTCATATGACCTTATGCAGTTGCGAGCGCAGTAAAACCTGTACTAAAACAAAACAAACCTAAAAAAACGCTCTTTAGAACTGACAGAAATAAAGAACTCATTTCTTTGTCCCTTTTTTTCCTTTCTTTCTATTATTTATATAATGAAGCATTTAATGAATAAACAATGACGAGCTGACGGCTGTAATGCACCAATTTTCTTGCCCCACAAGTCTTTCCTTCTTATTTACAACTGAAGCAGTGAACCAGCCCATCTCTATGAGTTGATGGAACCAAGAGTTGCCCAACTGCCATGCGAGTCTGTCTACACAGTGACTACACACTGCCCACACACTTTTTAATGGGGCTCTGCGGCTAGCGGGTACACTGGAGTTTCATACGCGTTGCGTGCGTCGGTCTAAAAATAGGGGTGATGCGCTCGTTTGGCCTCTTTTTCATCCTGTTTATAATCGCTTCATCTCCATCTTCACTTGCTTCTTGTTGTACAAAAGATAATCAAATCCTGTTGTTGTGAAAGTGATTTCGTATTTTCTGGGTCTTCTCGAACATTGAAGACCATGAGCAGATAATTGTGACAGTGAGCTTCGCGGAGGCAAAACAAAGTGTGGAGAAATTGAGAGACTAATTCATAGTCAATGTGGGGGGGGGGGGGGGGGGTCTTATGTTCTTGGGACGTGCAAAAGTTAATCATGGATGTAGGAGAAAGGGAGAAGCAGAAAACATCCATAATTTCTTTTTTTCCTTCTTTTGGGATGAAATAAGTTACTGTACATGATATGTACCATGTATACTTTTCCTATTACTATCACCGAAAAGGGCTATGAGAAAAAGTATGTTTGTGTGTGTGTGTGTTGCTGATATAAAGAACTATTTTTACTGCCAGGGCTTGTTCTTTATATCAGTGTCTCACTATTTATTCTGCCTCAACAGTTTGAATGAGCTGATGACGTGCATGACCTCAAGTACGTTTAAGTGGTCTGGAAGACAGTGCCATTTGCATGGACAGAGGAACCAGGCGACATATCGTCGTTTTGCCAATTACAGGTTCAAGCGCTCGGAAGTATCTGCACAAGACCAAGAGATGTAAGCTTGTAGATTTTATGATTTAAATTGTCCATTGACATGTTTGTAGCTTAACTGAAGATACTTACTGGGGACATTTTTGCTTCAAATCTACTGCAATTTAATAAGAAACTTTTCATAAGGGTGATGGGGGTGTTATATTAAGGTGCTTTTCCTTTTTTGTTGTTGTTAGTTGTTTGTCGTTGTCAAATATTAAAACATTGTCTCTGCTGGTCTAAATTACTGTTGTGTTCCGTTGTGTTCTCCTGATCCAGGAAAATTGTAGTAATTTTATTTCCTTGTCAGTCATGTCAGTCTGTGTCTACATTTTGTACCTCTCCGTTTTTCTTTAGTTAGTTTAAATTCATTCTCTCTGTTTTCTAGCAAGGTGTAATGGGTTCTTTTTCCACAGCATGACTGATTCTTGCATGTTATGGCCTGTTTTTTTTGTTTGTCAGTGTGCAGTGGGTGAGACTGAGTGGTAGTGAGCAATTTACAACTGAACTTGTACACAGTGTGATGATGAGGCAATTTTTATAGTGCTCAGATACACGACTCAGTAATATGGACTAGGATAGGCTGTTACACCATTATAATACACACATTTTCTACTACTTTTGTAAGCAGTGTGATTCAGTGTTAAGTGTACCTTTCATCCCGTCAATGTGACTTAATGATTATAATCAAAACACTTTGTCTCAGTGAACCGGAGAAGTTACTCACACCAGATGACATTCAAGATTTTGAAGCTCGCAAGAATTTGGCTGATATGGTCGAAACATTTCCAGATCCTTCAACAACTGGGGGTTTTTCCAATGGAGAGGACACTCTGTCATCAATGGTCACATCTAACAAGGTATGGCAGAAAAGGGGGCTTTTTACTTTCTGTGTTTAATGTTTAATGTGGCTTTGGTCATCTGTCATAAAAGTGGGGGAAAAAGTGGTTGTTGTCTGTTTTAGGACCCATCCACCGTGTTGTGTGTGTATACATTTCTTTAAATTAAAAAAATGGAGCGAAAACAATCATTTCATGAGGACGCTTGAAAACTGTTAGATATCAGTTATTCTAATGCCTGGTCTTTGGGTACACTCACAGCAAGATAATATTTTACAATGGCTTCTCTGGAACCTGAGCAAGAGCTTGGTTGGTGGGTGCTCTGGTGTGGTTTACTCCTTCTTTCCTATCAAACCCCTTATTGTCCTCATCTCACCTCCTCCTTTTCTTTCTTGTATGTTACTTTCTGGTAAAATGTCTAATCTTTGGCAGTTATATGACCAATTTGTGTTGCAAGTGCTGTAAAATTTATTAAAACTATTAAAAAAACAAACAAACTAGAACCTGAGCAATTGTGATGCCATGTACACATCAACCTGGCTGGCTGGCACTGCATGACTCAAAGGACGAAGGCATGCAAATATACAAGATTATGTGAGATGCTGGGTTCTTTTCTTGCATGTTTTTTTTTCTATTTGTTATTTCTTTGACTTGACATAATGTACTTGTACAGTAACAGGACACAATGGGGGGGGGGGGGGGGGGGCTTCATTCTTTTCTTGTTGAAAATAATGGTTGGAGTTTCTGGTCTGTCAGTTTAGATATATTCCAGACATTAAAAAAAATATAAAAATTCACATAACACTAAGAATAACATGCACATCATTTACAGTATTACAGCATCATCATCGTTACCACCACCACCATCATCATCTTCATCATCTTCATCATTATCATCATCATCATCATCATCATCATCATCATCATCATCACCTATTAAACAATTCCACTTTTTCTAGTTGTTTTTCTTTCTTTGTTTTTTGTGAAACATAACTGTTTGCACCAGTTTAACACATGTTTACGTAACCTGCAAATATCGGCACCAAAAATAGGAGGTGGGGGGTGGACGAGAAGATTTTCCAGATATCAACACGTGTCTGTGTCAATAATGGACAACAGTAATCTTTTGTAACAGCTCATCATGATTTGGTGGAATATCAGAGGGTCATTGCTGTTTGATTATAACCAAAGTAGTATTTGCCAGCAGGAGAGATATATAGTTAAAAATGATTGTGCATGTTTTTTTCCCCTTGTCGCTTATGTTTTACCCTGTGTGAATTTGCAGAATATCTAAAAAATATCTTGATTGAAAGCTATGTTATCTTGATTGAAAGCTTATGTACTTTATCTTATGACTCTTTTCTGTTTTTGATAGCTCTCACTAAAAGTAAAAGTGATGCCTCTTCTCAGTTTTAAAAATGAAAATAATGGGTTGCTTTACAGTTGATCCATTTGATATCCTCAGGATGTACCGGACATAGAAGATTCCCGACGTATTATATTAACAAACGATGAGGACTCTGTACCAAGTGTGAGTGAAAATCTTACCTTGCCTTCGTCTTCCATTGAAACGCTGAAGCAGTCCTGTACAGATGTGGCAGTTTTAAGCGCAAATACAAATCTTACCCAGTCTTCAAGATCTGCTACAGATACGTTGGAGGGTCCCCTTACAGATGTGGCAGTTTCATCATCTTCATCTGTTTTCCCGATGTTGCATTCAGTAGTGTCAACTCCTGAAGATAACAACATTACGACATCAAACAGATTATTTGAAGCTGAGGGCCCAAGTTTGTCCACCTGTCATTCAAGTCTTGACAAGCCTGTTTCAAACAATGAGGTTTCAACCCTGACAGGGGATCTTGGTGCTGAGTCTACAGACCAAGAGTGCAAGGATGAGGTATTTACTAAAGAGATGTTAGAAAAAACGGAGGACGGGTTCCTGTGTCAAACAATGGATGAGGTTGGAGAGCCAGACACCTTTGACTTAAATTCTTGTTTTGACTACAACTTACCCAAAGCGACGGAGTCTGAGCACTCTTCATCGGCGGAAGATAGAGATGCTGGAGAAAGGGAGCGTGACAGTCTTTCAGGCATGCATTCTGGTTGCAACACGGTTCATGAACCTTTCTGTCAACATAGTCTTGCACTTGAATTCCCAGTTGCCAGTAAGACTAGTCCTAGTGTAGCTTCCGAACAAGAAGATGGGCAGACAGTGGCTGGGAGTAGTGGAGATCGGAATAATACAAGTAGTATAGATGATATAGAAAAAGAAGATGTTTCTATGGAAAGTTTTGACAATGCTGTTATTTGTATCCATCAAGTGAAAGAAGAGAGTACAGCTTTTCCCCAGGCTTCAAATTTTTGTAATTCCTCAGAGGGTGAGCAAATATTGGCTGGTTCTTGTTCTGTCATCAAACCTGTCAGTGACAACATCAAAGACTCTGAGCCACAGGAAACCCAGACCACAAGCTCATCCGTACAAGATAAAGAATGTGCTAGTCTATCAGAGCCAACAGCTTCCCCCAGCTTAGATCTAATTTATTCATTGGGGAACCCTCACCATAATTCATTAGCCACCGAATGGTCAGGTTCAACTTTTCAAAGCTGTGATTCAGAAGCTCTCGTCCCGAAATTAAGTGTTAGACTCTCTGAAGAATCTGCAGGCGTAGGACATGCTGTTGACATGCAAGCATTGCTTCAGAAGTCTCCACCACCTACACAGACCCATGAGATGCGGGCACATGCTATTGGGAACATGGTGCAATCTTTTAACCAGTACAGTAGTCGTCAGACAGAAGGTCTGCCCTTTCAGGACTGCTTCTTGTCTTCATCACCTCCGCCACCACCGCCACCTCCACTGCCGCCAAAGCTTCTTCCTCTTTCTTCTCGATATTCACTCCCATCATTGCCATCTTCACCAAAGGTTGACAAGGAGGAGCAGCAGTGGTTAGGGACCCCTCTAGCCAGGCCTTCTGCCCCTGATGCAAGCAATGTACTAAAGACCTCGAAGACTAAACACATGTTGTCCGTGATGCCACAGCAGGATACCGACAATTTGGAGCAAAAATTTAAAGTTGGTGGTGATCAAGGCATCTCTGTTGTCAGAAAGCAGTCCCCAGTTCCTTATCGGTATTATGTTGTCCACCTCAGAAGGCTGAAAAAGAAAATAATGTATTGGGAAAAAAAGAAAGTTGGGCGCTGTTTGAGCAAAAATGAAGAAAAAGAGCTGGATGTTCTGCATGCAGAGTATGAGAAGGCAAAAAAACACTGCAAGGATTATGCTACATCAGGTTTGTAATTTCTGATTTACTTATTGAGTTGTTCACACATAGTTGTTTTTTTTTTTGGGCATGCGCAAGGGAAAAGTGAATTCTCCCTTATATCGAGAAAAAAAGTGAATACTAAATTTTACAATCTTTTTTTCATTTTGTAAAGTAATGATTGTTTTCTTTTGATTATTTCACAATAACATTTGTGATGTGGTGTGCAGCTAGGGTTAAGGGAAAGGGAGGGGAGGGGGATTTTCAAGGCTCTCCACCCTCCTGGCTTTGTACTATTCGAGATGTGGACGTCAAGTTCAGAGGTCCATCCTCATAAATGATCTTCGTGTTGAAAGAGACATTAAAATTTTTGTACACAGCACACGAGAGAAAATGCTCTCTGCTACATTTCTCGACCATACTTATTGTTTAGTTTGTCTTTTACTTTGGTTTTGATGAGAATTGTCTTTGTATGACAATTAATAAGTCATGTTTGAAGAGTATTATTGTGGAATTGTAAGTCTCAATGTTTTGAAAAGAAGATGGAAATACCATGGTTATGTAAAGCATTGTTTTGACCAAATAGGCTTGTATAAACAGAGTTAAAGGGGTACAAAGTGTCATAAGTTGGAAGTCTCTTTATATTATCTAGTCTTTCTTGTTTGACATAAAGATGATCCTGTGATCACTCATCTGTTGTGTAACTCTTCAGATTTTTCTGGTACCCACAGATTTATGTTTACTTCCTATGAAAGTTTCTTTATTAAGTATTTTTATATATATCCATCTGTCTCTTAGGATGAACTCTTATTTAGCTCAATGATCTAAATTATCTAAATTCCATCTTTGCGGAAGTAAAGTATGACCCCCCCCCAAAAAAAACAAACAACAACAACAAAAATAAATAAGAAATCAAAAATCAATTTTGAGCCTGCAACCTGAGAGGTTCTGTTGTGAGGAGCTCTTTATTTTCTGTATTGTAATGCTTTGTTTTTAAATTGTGAAATTTTTATGTTATTGTTGCATTTATTATAAATTTGTCTTTGATTTATTGCAGAGACTGAGGGTTCCATTAAAAATATGAGAACAATGAAAACAGGGTGTCATCCTCTCAGACACCTCAAGTCTATCAGGACCCCAGAAAGGATCTCTTTTGACCACAGCCCAATAAGTATGATTGTCGCCGTGTCTATACAAGTTATTTTCTCGTGTATTTCCCATTTTGTCTTTAGTGGGATTGATGGGTGGGTGTTCTAGTGCACTCTGGGGCTACCATGTTGTTGGGGAGGGGGGGGGGTGTTTCCAGTGCATCTGTTGTTCCTGTCTTGCCTATTGGTTAAATGTGACTGTGTCACAGTCTGATACAGGACTTTTAACCTCCACAGCATTGACCTATTTTTAGGGGGCGGGATGCACATTTTAAGAGATCCTCTGCTCTGCTTTTATTTTTCTAAAGTTCAATAACTTTTGCAGCCCAAGTTATTAGTAGGGATTGCCCTGATGTTGTGATTTGTGTTCCTTCTATATCTTATTGTGTTACTATTGTTTTAATCCATCCTTGCCATGGTTGGTTGGCAGGTGTTCAGTTCTGGTGTGGTTTCCTCCTTCTTTCAGGTGTTCTGGTGTGGTTTGCTCCTTCTTTATTATCAAACATCTGTCATCCTTATCTCTCCTCCTTCTTTTCCTTGTATGATACTCCTTAGCAACACCACTGTAATCATTGGGACTTATATGACCTAATTGTATTGAAAATGCTGTAAAACTATACTAATCTTAAGGGGAAAAAAATTTGCCAAGATCTAGCCATTTTTATGTCAACCCACCGTAAATTTAAAAAGCTGGACATCAATTTTTAAAAAAATGTTTTGCTTCCGTTACCATTTGTTTTGAAATTTTTTCTTACCCAGAGCTCAAAGTGGATCCAGAACTGGCAAAGACCGACTACAGTCTTGTAGAGGTGATCACAGGTCCAGCAAGAGACCCAAGACTGGTACCTAAATGTCTGAGGGAAGTGATGCATCGTATCAAAGGTTGGAGACGCGGGCAATACAACCAGCCGGAGGCCAGCATAAAGATTGTGAAAGTTATCCCATCAGTTCACTCTGAGGGGGCAGTCTACACAAAGAAACCAGCGCTGTTCCCAGAGTCGAACAGTCGAGAGGGGATACCTTGTGCTAAGACAGTGGAGAAATCCATTGAATTAGATTATCCTAAGAAGACACTAACTGAACTCAAGAATTTGTGCAATTCCCCTTCGTTGGATGACCCAAAGGGGGAACATATTGCGACAAAGTTAGGTCAGTCTCCTGGGATAGATACACCAGGACTTTGGAATCATTCCCACAAAATAACGGCAAGTGCTGAGGCAAAGGGGGAGAAAAAAATGTCTTATGGTCAAGAGTTGTTGATGCATGCTCAGACAACTGAATTGATGAATGAGAGCGAAACAAAAACCTGTATATCAGAAAACATTTTCTCAAAGAGCAGTGAATTGTTTGGTGATGGCAAGGCTTTTTCAGTGTCTCAGACAGCTGTGTTGACAGAGGAACTGCTATGTGAGAAGCCATCAAGTGAACAGCTCGAAAAGTCTTATCAGATTGTTGACCAGTTGAATGAAGAACGACTGTGCTCTGATAAAGAAATGTCTGACCAGCAGAAAGAAAGTAGATTGTTTCATTTCAACGATTCTAATCAGAATGGTCCCCTCCATTTTCAGGGTTCAGAATCAGCCATGGCACATAAAGATTCCTCAGAGCGTAGCTTGTATTTTCATAAAGACCATAGTTCTAGTGTAAAAGAGGAAGTCTATGGTAAACAAAGTGAAGACCCAGTGAATGTTACTACTACTTTTGGTGCAGAAGCTAAGGACACCCGTTCACAATCACGGTTACCGAGCTTTGAACATGAATGGTCGAGAGAACTGTATAATAATGTCTTATGGTCAGATAACTCGACGAATGATTCATTTGGGGAAACTAAAGCGCAGAGGGTTGATGAAGTACTACCTGTGTCCAATGCCAGTCCAAAAGAGCTCAGGTCGGATACTGGTGCAACATCAGAGGATGCTGATAAAACACTTGCTCAGGGCTTAGCCTTGGAGCTGGAAAAAAAACCTCATTTTGAATTTTCTGATGTGAAAGAAGTTTTTACCAAAGTGGATAGCAGTCGTATGAATTCAGGAGAAAAGGCTTCACAGTTCCCTGTCGGAGGTCACACTTCTTTAATGCATGGAAAGAGAAAATGTCCAGGTACACCTACGGAGGAGTACCTGTTGGTTTCAACAGCCAAAAGAGTATCTCCAAAGTTTATTTTGAAAGATTCTCTTGTGTCATCTTCATCAGCTAATGTGTTGCTTGATAGAGTATCTAGTGATTCAGGTTTGAAGTGGATGCACAGTTATCCTAAGGACAAAGATTTTCAAACCAGTAGTAACAGAAAAAGGAATGACAGTATTGAAGAATTGCCACTTTTGAAGTTGGACCCCACATCTTCTAAAGTACTTCCTGAGAAGACCAGGAGTCACTCAAGGTTCACAAGCAGTCCTGAGTATGTCGAGAGCCCCTGTAATTCTGGTGTTAAGAAAGATACAAAACATCGAATTGTGTTCAGAGATACCGAAAAGAACAGGGCACCATCAGAGTCCCTTTTGTGGAATGAAAACAGCCCACTTTCAAGGAACATAATAGTGATCAGTGATGAAAGTAGCTGTGAAAGGGCTGATCCTAGGAAGATTTCAAAGCTCAAGAAAAGGTCACGTTTCTCACCACTTAAGGATCCTGCTGAAGGTAGCAAGAAGCCACCAATAATGTCTTTATCACAATTTGAAGACTTGCCTAAACAGTCCTTCTCCCATCTCAGTAAGGACAGCAAGAGCATTGGGACAAGACGTTTTCAAGACTATGAAGTTGATGAGTTTCCAGCAGCAGTGATGGCCAGAGAGAAAGGTCTTCAGAGCAGATCCTCTGCTGCTAGTTCAAGTTACAGTGGCGTCATAAAACCCTCAGCTGCTTGCTCCAGTGACAGGGAAGAGGTAAGACCTTCAGCCGAGCCGTGGCATCCCAGAGACGATGGTAAGCAAAGCTCTACGTACTACAGAAGCAGGAGAGAGTCGCCTGCAGGTCGTGCCACTTCTGCCAAAAGTCCAGAGTCTACCAAAGCTAAGAACAGGACAAGGGCTGCGAGTGAGGATAAGGAACCTTCTCTTTCTGCAGCCAGGGATGGTCAAAGGGCATCGCTGTCTGGTTCCACGGACCACACAACAAGCAGTGGGGTGATAGTGCCCGCGACAGCAGCACTAACAAATTTTAGTAAGTTTTCATGGCATAGCAGTTTAGTCCTCAATTCTGTGTAGAATGTCTGGAATAGAATTTCAGTACTTGTATTGACAATTGCTACTTTTTCCTCGCCTTTATTTTGTGTGTATAAATTTCATATTAATTATGGTAGAGCAGACCCATAGCTAGAATGGTGTTTCAACCAATGAAATATTATATTATATTTGTATTATTTATATACTAGGAAAGAAATAGCTTGTAATGTATATGAATAGGATGCATGTCCACTTCAGAAGTTCTTGGTTCCAATGAAAACTAAGAGTTCAGAAAAGATATACAGTAGCATTGATCAGTGTAGTATATAGTAAAGAGATAGTGTGTTTGTGTGAGCAGCCATATTTTAGTAATGTTTTTGAAACCACACTTGCAAAGGTACCGGCGTCGATGGTGTAACGGTTAGGCAACTGGTGGCTGCATGCAGGAGATCCGAGTTCAATTCTCGGGTGGGGATAATTTTTGTGGAGTATCTGTCTTTCTGCTAGGATTTTGTATCCCTCTCAGCATGGGTTTGGCCCTAACAGGCACGTGTCGGGAGCCCATCTCCTGAGTGATCTAAATTGTGGCAAATGGGGGCAATAAAATACTTATATTAAAGACAATAAAATACAAATGTTTAAAAAATAGGTATGGTTTTATGTAATGTTCTTCAGCAACTAGCTTTTTTTGCTTTTTCTTATTTAAAAAAATGACATTGTATTAAAAATCACTTTCAAATTTTTCAATTTATCAGCCTGTGTCCATGTTATTCACTTTTGTCATTTCACCGTCATGCACAGAAATGCTGAGCAAATTACTACAGCAGCTTGGTGACCTCAACAAGAAAGGACACAAATGGTTCATGGATATTCACATTTCAACCATTTGTGAGATAGAAGATATGAGGTGAGCCCTGTGGTATTTTTTTCTTATTGTGTCTTTGTACTCTTGTTGTCTCGTCTGTCATGGAGATGTGTGTCATTCAGTGTGTCATGTCATGTAGCTATGTTGTGTTCAGTGCCCATTTACCTATGTATTATTGTTAGTCGCCATCTACTACTCGGATCGATTTTGTATAACGAAGCTTTCTAGTATGGCTTGTTTGTCTTGCTTTATGACAAGTCCTAGACAGTTCAGTTGCTTGTTTTATCTTGATGTGGCTTTATATCTTATTTTTTTTTAAGTTTCGGGTTTGATACTGATACAAAGCTTTGAATTTTTGTAGTGTTTTTTTAGTGGCTTTAGCAACATGTTGTTTGCTTAGTTCTTGTATATGTGGGTGGTTGGCGGGTGCTCTGGTGTGGTTTGCTTCTTCTTTTCTATCAAACATCTATCGTTCTTATCTCCCCGTCATCTTTTTTATGTTTGTTACTCTCTTGTAACAGCTCTAATCTTCTGGCACTCATGTGAGCGTATGCAGTTGCGAGCGCCGAAAAACCCCTACTAAACTAAAACTCTTGTATATGATTGCCACAGCCAATCAGCAAAACACACTTATGTGTGGACTAATCGTTACAATCGTCATTTTCCTCTACTTCTTTTCTATGTTTGTTGCACTCTTGTGACCCGCTATTTCCGGGATGCCTCGATAGTCGAAGCAGACTTTGTGCTGTTGAAGCTAAAGAGGTGAGCAGAATAAGCCTGATTCCCTGTATGGACTTCTCTGTTGACATCCACCCCTTGGCGCTCATATGACCTTATGCTGTTGTGAGCGCCATAAAAACTCTACTAAAATTTAAAAAAACCCACTTCTGTGGGCGCTTCTCCCTCTCAATGTTTCTGTATCTGGCATCTGTGGTGTAATTGTTAGACTCTTTGGTGGTACATGCCGAAGTTTTGAGTCTAATGCCCAAATGGTGAGATTATTTTGTGAAGCATTTCTTCTGTCTGCAAGCTTTGATACCAGGGTTGGTTAATTTTTTGATTTTTTAAATAAAAATTTAAAAAATCTATGTTTTGGATTTAAATTAGATTAACATGTCGACACAGTTTGGAATTTTTTGTGGCTAAAAGATTGTTCTTTTAGTGCAAAATGATTTGTCTTTATATTAACTAATGATTAATTTAAGCAAATGCAAAAGAAAGCCTTAATCTGCTATACCAGTGAATTATTCATGACTACAGACAAAAAATGAAGAAAAAGTCAGTCTAAAAGGAAGGGAGGTAAATATGCAACGATAAACTTGCATTTTATAACAGTTTTTAGTTTTAGTAAGAGTTTTACGGCACTTGCAACACAATGAGGTCATATAAGTGCTGAAGATTAGAGGTGTTACAAGAGAGTAACAAACACAAAAAAGAAACAGTGGAGACAAAGACGATAGATGTTTGACAGGAAAGAAGGAGCAAACCACACCAGAGCACCCGCCAACCACCCACTATAACAGTTATCTGACATTCAATAAATTATTAAGTTTACAGTTAATAAATCTAGACATTTCCTTGTCTGCGTGTGTGTGTGTGCACGCACTTGTGTTTGTTAATTTAAAAAAAAAAAGAGAAAATGCTAATTTCAGTTATGAAAAAAAAAAGGAAATTGAATATTGTATTATTGTTTCTTTTCAAAACCTTCAACCCCAAACAACTCAATGGATAATTTCAACATGATCTAAATTGTTGGTTATTGTAATACTGTTAATATTGTATGAAAGTAATTTACTTTAAAAATTCCTTCAGTTGCCATTTGGTTCCTTGCAATAATATCTGAATTATTATTTTTGTTACACTGTGATTTATTTGTCAATGTTTTTATTCTCCTCAGTCACAATTGATTTGATCTGACATTCAATAAATTATTAAGTTTACAGTTAATACATCTAGACATTTCCTTAGTCTGAGTGTGTGTGCGCGCTTGTGTTTGTCTAACAGAAAAAAAAAGAAAATGCTAATTTCAATTATGAAAAAAAAAAAGTAAAAGGAGTCAGTACTGTATTATTTCACAGTGACGGGGCAAAAGCAGACTTTTAAGCATGATTATATTAGTCTTTTAAACCTTATATTTGTTTTATAAAACCAGGGAAAGGAATTCTGAATGTTTCAATATGTAAAAACTGAATAAAATATCTTTAAAAAAAAAGTGATTTAAATCACTGATTTTTATTTTAAAAATCATGTTGATTTAAATTGTAAAAAATCAATTGATTTAAATCGACCTTATTTAAATCAACCCAACCCTGTTTGATACCGCACCCCACTCTGTTAGGGTAAAGCAACTTACTACTCAGATGATTTTAAACTGCATTGCATATGTGTTTCTGTAAAACGTTTATCAAAATATGGCTGTCGTTGCAATGAATTTCTATAAGATTCAACTAGTCACAACTTACTTATGACGTGTATATTCTGCCAACTTGCCGTGAAACCCAACTGTGCAGATGGGTTTTTGGAACCCTGATGAATGTTTGATAGTGTCTCTTTGATGAATAGATATTACCACAACATGCACTGTACTGACCTGAACTTCTTTGAACCCTTGTCAGAGGGCAGCTTCCCCAGTACAGTCCACATGTCGTGGAGACTGAGAAGTGTCTCGCGTTGCTACGCTCGTCACAGCTGAGTGGTCTGGTCAAGTTCATCCACCTGTGCCCATGTCGAATACAGCCTGGCTGTGCCCTCCAGCAGATGGCCGGGTGCCTACGTCAACGCAGGGGACCAGAAGTCAGGGGCATCATCCTCACAGGTGGGTTTTTTTGTGGAGGAGAGGGGAGGGAAGGGGATGTTTGTCCCCTAGCAACACACTGCCTTCATTTTTTAAAATGAAGTATTATGCAGTTTTTACATTTTTACAGGAGAGCCACAAAAAAAAACAGCAGAAAAATTCCTGTGCATTTGCTTTTGCATTGTTGGTGACAGTGTTGGCCAATGAGAGAATAAAAAACAAAACAACCTCAATCAATATTTGATACTTGAACCAATCAGCTGCAATGCGTGGCATGGTGTTCAGTGATATACAACAGGATCAAAGGCTTGTAATTTTTAGCCAGGTTACTAATTTTTTATTTGTAGATTACTAAAACGTATGCTAATGGATAGGCAACCCCTTAAGGGACCTTTCTTTTTGGTTTTCTACTTTCAAAATAGTCTTGTTCTGAATCATGTATTGATTTAAGATTGTTTTGAAAATTTTCGGTCTTAACCCTTAGAGCGCTGACTTCTTTCCCCTTATATTTTCCCTCTGTGCTGAATTTATTTTGGAAAAAACGCCAGATTTGCACGTACGCTTTTTTTTTGCGTATAACTTTTTTATTTGTCCAAATTTTTAATGAAGGTAAGAATAAAATTTATAGAATATTGAAAGTTCTTTATGAATATGTGAAGCAAAAAGTATTTTTGTGAAGTTATTGTTGTAGTAATGGTGTTGGAAATGACTAAATAAAAACTGTCGGTTCATTAGATCTCTAGGTCTAGACCAGAATTACATTCCACAAAGTGTTAACTCTAGCATCAAAACCCTCGAAATTATCTTCTAATTCAAGGAAAATATACGGAAAATCTTCATCTGAATCTGATGCGACACTATTTTCATGTTCGTCGCGGGTTGCAATCGCGAATTTTCCACTTCACGGTCACTCGACTTCAACGTGAAACAAAAAACTCCTTGCGCCTCAATCAAACCCCGTGATAAGAAAAATTGCGGACGAAATCAATTCTGCATAGCAGACCAGCCAGCAGTATAAAAATTAGTACTTCTTTCTTTTCGTACATCACGTTATACTATGCCAATGTCTATCGTGACAGGCGGTTGCGATCAGCACTTTACGTAAGTTTGGGCCGCGGTGGTCGCGATCAGCTCTCTCCAAAACAATGCTGCACGTTTAGTTTTACGGAAAAGAAAGCGAGGCTCTGCTAAACCTCTTTTACGAACTTTGCATTGGCTTCCTGTTGAGAAAAGGATTGTGTACAAGTTGACCACCCTATGTCACAAATGTTTGAATGATAATGCACCATCATATTTATCAAATCTGTTAAGACTGTACATTCCAACTCGCAGTTTAAGGTCATCAGCTGACAGAAAGAAATTTATTTTACCATCTATGAAACTTAAAACAATGGGTGAAAGGGCATATGAATACCAAGGCCCCAAGATCTGGAATGCTTTACCAAGTACGTTGAGAGAAATCAAATCTTTTGATTCATTCAAATGTCAGCTTACGTCGTTTCTGTTTTCAAATTAATAAGATGAATATTTGGAATAATTTTCTTTAGTCAGAACACAACGTTTCATGTTACTGTTGTATGTTGTACTGTATTGTAAAGCGCTCAGAGCCTGTGTACTTTATTCGGGGTTGAGCACTATATAAGTGTCATTTATTACAGTAGTCTCCACCTAAGATCCCACCGCTTACGATCCCGGTTCGCTTAAGATCCCGCTGTCTTAAAAAAACAGAATTTTTACTATACAAAAGTCACCCCTAAGATACCGCTCTGATTCACTCTGAAGGTCTACATTCGGCTAAGATCCCGCATTTCAGATCATAATTTGCAGAACAAAAACCCGGGCGGGCACAGCCGATCAACCAAGAGTGAAAAGTTGAGATCAATAGACTGCCCGTCGCGTCAAAGATCAGCCACTATCGTGAATGTGATCACATACATGTTGTAAAATCTATGAAGCGATACAATGTTTGCCCCAGACGGGATCACACCGGGGTGTGAACTGACCGACTTGTTTGTTTTCCCCACGCATCGCACTAACACCTGAGCTCTCCCCCTAAACTTGCATCACTCGCTGGGTGGGTAGGGCCTACACGTTCGCTCCAGGCGGGATCACATCGAACCATGAACTCTTCCCTGACCATAGCAGCAGTTGTCTCTACTCCCGAGACGAGACAGACGGTACTTTAATTGGTGTGATCACAACGTAAAGGCGTGTAGCGACAAAGGTGGTGGGGTGGGGGGGGGGGAACTCGGTCACTGATGGAAAGCTATTTTCGACATAAATGGAGGGGCAACTGGATAAACGTAGATCTTGAGACTCATGATAGGATAATAATAATAATAATAAGTGAAAATGGCTCGCCCCATGCCACTATGCACTGTGATAGGCCATCAAGGTTAACCACTCTTTGCTCGCCATATGTCATAAACCCACCAAGGGGTCACGTCAGTTCATTTTAGAGTGGAGGGAGACCATTTTATCGATAGTGAGTCTTAACATGAGTCACCGTAGATTCTTCCCAGTGTTCTTCGGTTAAGTTCCCGGTTCGCCTAAGATCCCACATTTCCTTGCTCCCGAGCATCGGGATCTAAGGCGGAGGCTACTGTATTATCATTAAGGGTTAATATTTCTTTCTCAGGGGTGTATTTGCTCTTTGTTATTTTATTTCAGTTAGTTTTTACAGTTTTAGTTAGGTTTTACGGCGCTGGCAACTGCATATGGTCATATGAGCAGCGAGAGGTGGATGTCAACAGGGATTCAGGCTTGCTCCGCTCACCTGTCTGGCCTCAGCAGCACAAAGTCTGCTTCCACTATCAAGGGGGGCTCTCGTGGCCTACAGGTTTGAAGATGTTTGCCTCTCATTCAAAGGTCCCGGGTTTGAATCCGGGTAGCAACCGAAAAATTTTCTTCTCTAAAATTATCTCCTTTCATCTTGTTTCCTTCTCTCTTGCAATATTCTGTCTTCTGCTTTCGTTTTCACTTTCTTCCCCCACCCCCTTACCTCCTTTGCCCCCTCGACTGGGCTCCCGACTCTTTCTGCAGCCTTTCTACTGCTACTCCTTCGCTCTTTCTGACTGCTGTCTTTCAGCCACACCCCTGATCTTCTGGTAGGACAGATCTACACCTACACCGACTAGGGCGAAAAATCTCGGAGGTCCCTTGTGCAATTTGCGCACGTTAAAGATCCCTTGGTGGTCCAAAATTGGTCAGAGTAGACTTCGACCACCACCCGGGCAAAATTCAAAATTTCCTACCAATTGAAAATGTTTGGTGTATCCCACACGCTCATCTGACCGTATGCAGTTGTGAGCGCAGTAAAACACCAAAAAATAGTAAGGATGAGGAAAGAAAAAGCAGCAGTTCCCCTTATGTTGTTCTGACACAGTATGAGCATGGCTTTGAAAAGTCTGCCCATTTACAATTCTACTGTGCATAAGAACATGTTTATATCCTCCCTTTGGAAATGGCCATAAGGCGCCTCTCAGTCAGTAGCACTGCCCTGCCCTGGGGGAGGGGGGTATTTTATTTTATTTGTATCATTCTTGTAAATTAATGATAAGAGCGCCCCCCCGTGCTAATAATACAAAAACTAAACAAATATAAGTTGTTGTTCCAGTGACTTGCTATGACCTACATTCTGTTCTGCTAAACTGCAGAAATAACTCTTCTTCATTACTTTTGTCCTCATTTTTTGCTGTTAAAATATGGTCTTAGTGTAATGATTTCAACGCCATCCTGTTGCCCTAATTAAAACCAAGAAGCAAAGCAGAAAATACCTCAAAATACGAAAAGCCGGTTGTGGACAAATTGGAAATTCACATGTTCAACATGACATCAACTTTGCATAGTGAAATCAACATTAAAAAATTTTTTTAAAAATAATAAATTAGCAAGTTGTACCGTATTGATCTTGGGGATGACTTTTGAAATGAAAAGGGTATGTTTAATGTAAGAAAACTTACTACTGTACTACAGTGTCAGTAAGTTGGTCATATTTATGCCTGGGCAGCGATTATCTTCTTTTTTTCCTTCTTTGTCTATGTACTACCTGATTTTGAGCCAAAAGGTCTGGAAACTTGACTGAGAATTGAGTTAGGCAGCCCTGTATTTGGGTCTGGTCTGCCTGCTCTAGCTGTCAAAAGTAACAGAACAAAAAAGTCAGCCTATCATCAACTGTTTTGTTTATTGTGTACCTCAAAAGACCTTTTTAGGTAATTATTTTATATTTTCATTTTACTTTCCCAGCGCCGAAAGAGGAAGGTGAGAATTCCAATGATGACTGGGGAGACAATGATTTGGGGACGGTGTCTGTGGATAAAGTGGTGAAGTTTCTCAGCTCTTTCATTTAGCCAGCTATTCAAATATACATTATGCTGCTGATTACCAATGTATCTTTCAAATTGTCTCTCAGTACAGGGCTGCTGAAACATGGGAATGCAGTTCGTTTAGAGCCAATTCATTTCCCTTTTTAAGTGCATGTTTCATGGTCTTATTCGCAAAACATATGTATGTACTGTTCGTTTCTATAAATTCTTGATCCACTGGCACGACAGATGTATTAAAATTTTTTTTCATGAAGCGGATGTTGACCACAAAATTCAGTCTTTTTTCATAGTTGAATGAGGGGTGTTTTTGTTTTTTTACTGCATTAGCGTCTGTTTTGTTACACTTTTTGTCGTTTGAATCTCAGCTGTTATATTATGTGCTTTATCTCTGCATTAATGTCTTAGTTTTTGGACAGGAAGCAAAGGTTTCCAATTCCTTGTGAAGATTGTTTTTGGAAGTTCTTTATGCTGTTGCAGTTTTATTATGTGAAGGCAAATGGTGTAATACTGAAATTGAAGTGTTGTTTGAAGGGAGGGATTGTTCTTTGGATTTTGTGCCTGTCTTGTCCTCACTGGTATGATACGCATATCTTCCATAAAATAATTTTGATGTTGTGTTCTTTTGTTTCTTACCAAAGTTTCGTTTTCTGACTTTTTAAAATATGATACGGTGTACTCTTTTGTGTAATATGATGGACCAGTGTTTTGTTTATGTTTTTCATTCTCTTTTCAGAGGCCTCATGTGGGTCCTGTTTGGTAACTTTGGTGCCACTTGACAGAATGTGTTACCTTATGTTCTTTGTATGCAGTGCTTCTTTGTTATTATGAGTCCTGTTTGCTATTCATGTTTTAAGGTCAAGCTTGTCAGATTGGAATAGAGATCTCTCTCAAATGTAGCTTTCTTTGTACTATGATCTTGATTCCTTTTTTCTCTGGCCTTGTTCTTCAACCTACTTCTACTTTTCACAAAGTTTGAACTAAAATGTGATCTCTTTAACAAGTGTTCTTACTCTTACTCAGGTCGTAGTCAAATGAAGAAAACATGATTGCTATATTTTAGTTAAGGACTTTAGGTCTAAGTAGTAACTATTAGAAACAATTTACAAATAAGGCGTGCAGTTTCTATAACATGTTAATCAGTATAAAAGCCTTCATCTTACTATTTTTCTTACTGTCACTGGAAAGTAGAAGGCAAAAGAGGCAGAGGTCGACAGAATAACTCAGGTATAGAACTTGAACAAATGGGTGATGGGAAAGGATCATGACTGTGTAGGATGTTGTTTTTTTAACATCAGAGCAAAGAATTAAGTGGCAGTCCATGATTCCAAATTATATTCAAGACGTGGCACTTGTGAACAAAGAGAAGAAAGAGGATTGAGCAGAAACATAGTTCTTGCTGCTGGATTTAGAAGAAATGATGGAACAAGTACAAGCGAGATTTGCATGTTTTTTGCTTTTTTAAAATTAAGGCTCTTAGCTACAGAGGTGATGTGACCAGATAAATTAATATGTAAACCAAGACTGAGAAAAGATGAATAGAATCCATTAGGGGCCTATCCATATAATTTGCTTTGCAGAAATTTTCAGGCCAAAAGCTTAGTGAAATCGAGGATTTAATTTATAAATCTTAGTTACAGTAAGCTTGAATGTGACTACCTCATGTCAATCCTAGAAATATTCGTTTGTTTTTATCTTTATTCTTGTAATGCGGGAAGTTTTTTTCATGTTTACAATTTTCGTAGCATTTTGTGGTTTAGCCTTTTCATATTTGTATTTTGAATTTGTCTCTGATAATGTACTGTGGATCTCACTGCTTGCATATTATTGGTATTGTTTTTGTTTTATATATATATGTATATATATAAATATACTCACAGATCACTGATATTTTAGTCTGCTCAACTGGTGCTTCAGGAAACAGTATTACTTTAAATTTAATGTGATTTGTTGCTACCCTCTAAGAAGTTTTAGAACTGAAATGCCAGTAGGGCTTCTTACCGAGGGCTTTTATTTGTGTGTTGACTGTCAGCAGCAATAAACTGCTTTTACTTCAGTTATTTTCTACTTGCATATTTCCTTTTCTTTCATTATGGAGGGGGAGTGCTCAAGGGAGCAAAATGATCTGAGTGTGTTGTATTTTATTTTCACCCCTGGTTTGTGAACAATCATGTGTGCTCCTCTTTTTCCCTCCACTGGACGTATTTTCCTTTCTGCTACTTGCAAAGGCGGCCGTTGGGCTATTGAGCAAAATACAAACAAGTACAAAAGACGCCATTGATGGGTCCAACTTAATTACATTCCCACTTTTCCATTCCTTTGGTCAGCTGTCTTATTTTTTCCAAGCACTAAATGGCCATTATTGTGTCGATGTATTTCTCGATCTCATTACTAAGCTTCATGTTCAAGGGTTGGTGTATGCAGCCTAGTGGTTAAACTACTGGACTCGTAATCGCGAGGTTGTGAGTCTGGCATCCTTGGGAACGGCATTTTACACAAATTTCTGATTTGGCTTTTTTTTTTTTTTTTTTTTTTTTTTTTTTTATAGACGGAGGTTTAGCTCATAGGTCCCATCTCTTTAATAACTTAATAGCGTTGATAGGGGCGTCAAACCTGTACAGTTTCACAATTTTTTCATGTACAAAGGCAGGAGACACTGGTACTGCTTTGTCTAGCCTCTGATTCCCATTTACCTTGGAGTATTTACTTTCAGGCTGGAGAAATCTCACATGGGTCCGAATGCTCCTTCTTAATGTCTAGTAGGCATCTCATTCAGATCTGCATACATTTAGGATTTGAATGAAGAAAGTGGTTTGGACTGTTTCACTCTGCATTGTTTTGTTTTTCTGAGCAAATTTATTGTATGTGTGTGGGAGGGGAGGGGGGGGGGGTGTGTGTGTGTGTGTGTGTGTGTGTGTGTGTGTGTGTGTGTGTGTGTGTGTGTGTGTGGGGGTGTAGTACTACATGTGCTGATTAAGAGTTAAACAGTATTGCTGTGTTTAAAAGTAGACTTGTTAAATTTCAGCTGTATTTTTTAGAATTATTTGTTTTGTGACTTGTATATGGAAATTGAATTGAGTGTCTGTCTAGTCCTCCCATTTATACTGTACTTTGAAGAATAATACTTAAGCATGTGTGATGAATGTATAGTCATTTGAATGAGAGTACAGTGGAAATATATAACAGGGATGGTGGGACCAGAGAAAAAGTCCTGTTAAATCAGAAATGCAAGGGAAGTAAGCATTTGTGGAATGATCCAGCTGTATATATATTCGTGGGTAGTTTCCCATGGCCTGTGCTTGACACATTACGCATGTGTGTAGCTAGGATAAGTGCTAGATCAAAGCCTGCAGCACACCGCAGCCCTCTCTCGCTTCCCCCGCTGTGTATGCTTGAAGTGGCATGGCTTGCATGGGCTTGCTCCATCACTGCATCTCTCTCTCTCTCTCTCTCTCTCTCTCTCTCTCTCTCTCTCTTTACACATTGTTAACGATCCTTTGTCTCTGCTATAACCGATTGGGTTCCGATGAGCGATGAGGCTCTGTTATTGCCGATAACTTTTTAAAGAGACAAAGATTAGGAAAGAACAGGGATTTACATAATCCCTGATATTACCAGATCCCTGTTATATATGGTTTTCACTGTAGTTCTTAATGCTCAAGTGGTCGAGCTTTTCTCTATATTTTTCACTATAGCGTGTACATTATTAGATATTTTGTGTAAGTTTTATACGTTTTCGAGCTTTTTGCTGGATTTCTATTGTTTGTTTACTTGTTTTTAATTGCTGTTGATGTATCCCTGTGCCAGTTTCTACTTTTTTATAAGCTTCATGCATTCCTTTCTTGAAAGAGTAAAACAGCTTTTTGTAATCTCCTGTATATATGTGCCTTTGATTTTTATGAGTCCAGAAAGATGAAAGTTTGCTGTGTTGTAGTTTTCTATAGAAACTGGTATTTGCCTTTTTGCACAATGTGAGGTAGCTTCTGTTGATTTTTTTTCTGTTCTCCTGTGTAAGCGAAACAGTATAAAATAAAACTTTGAACGAATGCTTTTATTCAACATTCTCTTATGCGTGTTTTTTTTACATATCATGTGAGTGTTGGTGTTGAAGATGGTAATGAAATGATCTTTCGTCTTTTTCTTCTATGGTGTCCAGTTTTGTCTATTTTTCAACCCGACTCGACATAGGGCCAGCAATGTGTACAGTCAAACCTGTGTAAGATGGCCACGCATTGTCGAGAAAAAAAGTGGCTGTATAAGACGGGTAGCCGTCATACGCAGGACTGATCAAAATGAAAAAAATATACCATTTACCTGAGGTCCCAGCTGGAGGTTGTCGCAGGGTTGTGGCTGCCGTAGGGCTCATTAAAATGGGAGGGGGGAAGGGGTGGGGGTTTTTTTATCTCTGTAGAAATGGGGGAGAGAATAGGACGGTTTTGCAGGACTTTTTGTTGTTAGTTTTCTTTTCTTTTTTTGTTTTGTTTTGTTGAAATTATGGTCCCATGAAAAGTCAAATCAAAACGATATGTGTCGACGAGGTAAACCAAATGCCATAGTAAAACAAATGGGTCGCCACCACTCGGCGATCGAGCAACACTTCTGTCACAAGTTTGTGTTGACTTCCATTGCTATAGTTATAAACTGGGTTTACGGATAGAATTGTAGTCAAGATTTATAGGTTGTGACGGATCACACACTATGTATGTTCAGGGGAATAGCCGCTCATATCGGAGTTGAACATTCAATTCAAAGGTCCTGCTTCTTGAATAACCTAATACTACGTTTTCACAGGAGCGTCAAACTCGAACCTAAGTGAGTGGTTGGCGGGTGCTCTGGTGTGGTTTGCTCTTTCTTTCCTGTCAAACAACTATCGTCTTTATCTCTCCTTTTTTTTTTTTGTTACTCTCTTGTAATACCTCTAATCTTCTTCTTTTTATTTTTTGGTAGGTGTTTTACGGCATTTGCAACTGCATAAGGTCATATGAGCATGCGGGACACACCAAACATTTTCAGTTGGTAGGAAATTTTGAATTTTGCGCGGGTGGTGGCCGAAGCCTACTCTTATTGATTTTAGACCACCAAGGGATCTTTAACTTGCACAACTTGCACACAGACCCTCCGACCGAGATTTTTCGCCCTTGCCCTTGAAGGCTAGGTGTAGGGTAGGTCTTTCCTTCCTGAAGATCAGGGGTGTGGCTTAAAGTAAAGTTAAAGACAACAGTAAGAAGGAGCCAAAGAGTAGCAGTAGAAAGGCTGCAGAAAGAGTCTGACCACTGAGTCTGGAGCCCAGAGGAGGGGGCAAAGGAGGTGAGGGGGTGGGGGCAGAAAGAGGAGACGAAAGCAGACAACAGAACATTGTTAGAGAGCAGGAAAGGAAGTGGAAGGAGACAATTTTGGAGAAGATTTTTTGGTGGCTACCAGGATTTGAACCAGGGACCTTTGAATGAGAGGCCAACACTTTAACCTCTAGGCCACGAGAGCCCCCCTCTAATTTTCGGCGCTTTTATGACCTTATTGTGTTGCAAGTGCCGTAAAACTCGTACTAAAACTAAAACCTATGCACTTTCTGGGGGATCAGCACAAACTGACTGGACTGTTATGTCAAAGTGCTTCACTTTGCACAAACTAAAGTTTCTGTCAGTCAGTCTGTCAATTTTCAGAGCACTAAATGACTGATGTTATTGTGTGGGTATGCTTTCCTTTTGATCAAACTTGGGTTTCCATTTGCCTGTGTTGCTATGTTCCAAACACTAAATGACTTATTTGAATGTGTATCTGGGTAATGAAAAATGACTTGATCTCTTAGACATGGAAGAAAATAGCTGATATTGATATCGAGATGGATATAGTTTTGACGTCCTGTCCTTGAAGAAGTGGCACAGTGTTGAAGAAGGCATAGACCATTCATTCCTTATATGGTTTGAAAGGCAGGCTTCCAAAAATAACAAACAAAACAAAACTAAAAACACTTTTGTTGACACAGAGGACATCACATGTAATTTACTCAACGCAAGCTGTATAAAAGTAGGAATAGGTAAATCAGGCCATGTTTCAATGAAGACCTATTCTACTATAGATTATAATGTATGATTTAACACATGTGGCCAGAACTGCAAAGTCAGAAAAGTATTCTTATTGTCCATGGGAGATGCAGTGTTAGTTACAGCAGACAATTTTTGCCAAAAATGACAGCATGCTGAGCTGTATGCTTAACTGATTTTGTTTTAAATGATGCACTCAGGTAGCCTACTTGACAAATGTCTAGTGTCACAAAGAATGAGTGATTGTTTTTTACGCTTCCCGAAGAGCATGGTCAAACAGAATAATTCCTTTTTCATCTAATAGCAACAATACATATATGTATTTCCTTGATAAAGCTGCATTGTTTACCATTCAGTAAATCAAGAATGTACCTGATCAATTGAACGTAAAACAATCAAAAGGAGATAGTGCCATAAAACACCTACTCAGTCATCATCAATCATACCGGTATTCTAAGGAACTAAGTGTCCAAAAGATAAACTTACCGTATTGAGAAGAGCTTGAATACAACAACAACACATCTAGCTGTACTGTAATGGTTGTAATGATCATTACACAGGACAAAGTTCTCGAACGCAGATGGCTGCTGGATCGGAAAAATAAAGTAAAAGTAATGATTATCCTTCGCCTCTATGGATATAATTTACATCTTTTAGGAGGTTGGCTGCTCTGACTGTCAGGGCCAGCATGGGCTGAATGGGATTCGGATACAGCAGACCATCATCATTAGCTTTCTCACCCTGCACCAGGGTATAGGCCACGGACAAACACTTTCCACCTTTTTCTATCATGAGCTAGCCTCTTGATGTTATTCCATGTCTTCCCACTTTTCTGTACATCGATTTCTGTGATTCTTCTATAGGTTCCACGCGGTCTTCCCCTTGATTTCTTACCCTGTGGATTCATATCCAAAACTTTCTTTGTTATACAACTGCCTGACTTCCTGAGAGTATGTCCAATCCATCGCCACCGCCTTCCTCCTACCTAGACCTGCATGTTTGCCGACAATCGTCTGAAATCCGACAATCGCGACGCGACCCGGCCCGCGAGGCGGCTGATGCTATCGCTAGGCCCACCTGTATCAGTCAATGTGCGTAGTGCGAGGCCTGGCCGACTGCCAGCGACCCCTTTTCTCCTGTCGGCTTTGTCGGCACTTTCGTTTTCGTGCCGACCGCCGACGTCGGCGCTTCCGACATAATTGTCGGAACCTGAGTAGAAATGCGAATACGAAAAAGGACGAC
>NW_004797530.1:444308-449013 GCF_000002075.1 Aplysia californica
CACACACACACAAAAAGAAAAAACAAATTTAGTAAAGGACAGATTTCATTGTTTTCGTGTACCATGGTCAAATAAACTCTCAGAAATTGGCACGTCTATCTGTCCCCGTAGGATTATGCGATTGTGCGGCAGCGACGCGGCTGTGGTTTTTTCGCGTAATTCTGCAACATTTGCATAATTTTAAATTCTCCGCGGTTTTTTAAACGTTTTTTCCCCTTTTTTCACAAATAACAATTAATTAATTGGGGGGGGGGGGTTGCGCAAAATTTTCAGACAATCTGGTTGAGGCTCACATGCAGGTCTACTATTATTTTACGCTGGTTTTCGTTACTCCTGATAGAAATCATGTCCGAAACATCTGTTCAGTCATGTCGGGCAATAAACTGAAACATTTTTGAGAAAAAAATTCAGGGGAACAGCATGAACTTTAAAAAACCCAAAGATGTGTACACATGCGAATATGATTCAACACAGAATGAGGGAGGTTGTCTATATTGTAGATTTATGAAACTATTACAGACTTAAAGTATAGGCTAAATCATGTGAATGGCTGATACAAGAACCATATGTGTATTTGTACAGTATGTTCAGAATAAAGAATATAAGCATATGACATTCAAGCATGTGACATCTGCATATCATAAAACATGGAAACGGAATATGAAATTTGTATACGATGTGATGTTGTCACATTGAAGAAATGACCAGAGTAAAACTGCTGGACTTGCAAAAATATAGAAAAACAGGTTATAGAATGAAGACATGTCAATTGTCAATACTTATGCTGTCTATTAGTATTAGTACTATTACTAATGACATAAGCATGTTGGAAAACTGAGAGATTCTAAAGAAGTAAGAATAATATTATTATGAATGAAGGATCCATGCACGTCGTTCAAAATGTACATTATCGCACTTGTCATATTAAAGGAAATTTTACAGAATATAAGTACACATACATATAAGATACATTTTTACAAGTAAGTTGCAACTGGTGCATTTATTTTAACTTAATTTAAGAAAAAAATACTACCCAAAGTCATGATTATTTATTTAATAAACATTGCTCGGCACAGCTATGTTTTTTCGGGGGGGAGGGGGGGTATATTATTATTTCATCATTATTCATCAGCTTAGCTCTGATTTTTTTCAGGGGGAGGGGGGGGGGGGGGGGGAATTAAGCTTATCTGACTACTTATTTACTCCAACAACAGCTGATCCAGGGGGGGGTGCGGGGGGGGGGTAATTAAGCTTATATTATTACAATGTATCATAATATGACTTTCCCTCATTGCTACTCTGAAAATTATTTCCCCAAAAAGAATGACAAAACTTTTGCGCTGGGCTGTGCTTCATCAAATAGAGTAGGGCCTAATTGAGTACTTTACATTTATCAGCTTTGATCGCTCATCATGGATTGACCACGGTTGTGGTGGTGTTGTCCACTTCATCTCTCTCTGTCTCACTATACTCGCTAGTGACAGCGCTGTACTCCTGTGTCACTTGTTCTGCAGCTTGACGTGTGTCCTCCATACTCTTGCTCGTGGTCTCTGTCTCTCCACTACTGCTGTTCTTTGTGCTGCTGCTGTTGCTGCTCGTCTCCGCCTCAGTCTCCTGGTGCATAGAGAACTTTTTAAAAGATATAAGATTTAATAAGTCGAACCTGCTCTAACGACCGCCAGTATACGACAATCACCTATACAGATGGTAACTTCACATTTCTTCCATTCCGAACCTACTCTTATGACCACCAGTATAAGAAGACAATCACCTCTATATAAACGGCCACTTTACATTTCTTTACATGCGCATTTTTTAAAACATTATAGTCCCCGTGGTTTTATGCACCCCGCATAATTTTGCAGAATTTGATCATTTTTGCATAATTTCTGATTATTTTCCTTTATCATTCTTTGTTAAAATTAACAGAATCGCATAATTTCACATTTTTGGGCTCAGTTTGCATAATTTCAGAATTTTTCTTGCTTAAAAGGACGGGGACAGATTATAAAGACACAGTGTAAGACGTCCACCACTTTTCTCCCCAACAATGGTGAGCGTTTTCAACAATTTGACTATGCTTGATACGTCTATACAATACGCACATAATACACAAGACACATTTTCTTATGAAGCTTAACTGAAACTTATAGATCGATTTGATTATTTTTTAAAATTTATTGATAAAATTGTTGTTATGTTATCTTCTGATGTGCTTTTTTATTTGTTCGTTGCTTTTTTTTTGTCTCTTGATTCATAAAACAATATTTTTATTTACTGTACTGTGCCTAGATTTATCACATATTCAATAAGATTGATTTTTTGACTGTGCTGTCACTGACTGTCAGTCAATGAATTGAATCGATTTTCTGGTGATTTGTCAATCGGCCAAACCAGCACCTGTGGTGTAGTCTAGTTGTTAAGCGCTTCATCATCACTTGCAGAAAACCAGTGTTGATTTCTCGTGTTGGGAGAATTCTTATCTATTATCTCGTCCTTTTTGCTGGGACTTTGTAATCACTTGAGCCTGGGTTGGTCCTGACAGTGACAGGTAGGCTCGAAGCCTGACTCTTAATAAATGGTCAAGATCTACATTGTGTCCATGGGGGCACAAAACACATGAAAAATAGGTGTGAAAAAATATAGTCAAAGTAAGGATGGATTAGGATCAGTTGGTTATTGATTATTATATTCCACTTTTCATTTTTGTGTGCGTAATAACATTTCTGTGGCCGTGTTTGCCTCTGTGTGTGTGTGTGTCTGGGGCGGGGGGGGGGGGGGGGGGGGAGATGATAGAGCCACGTGGCTGATGGTTCCTGATTCTTGACAAAACAATAGACGAAATTGTGCTCTTCATTAGCTGATCGTTCAAGGGGACCACTAGAGCGGTTTGCTACAACTGCTACATGTACATCTTTGTGGGGCACAAGAGTGGATAACGCACAATGTGGACTGACAACATCAAAGTGTGGACTTGGCTGACTACAGTTTAATTTAACGGCCATCTAAAAAAGACAATCACCTGTACAGAGACTTCATATTTCTTTCCTTACATTTTTTTTTAGTATTAAGGTATAATGACACCGGGTAAGACGTACACCTTAGACTTCGACCAGGGGGCTCTCGTGGCCTAGAGGTTAAGGTGTTGGTCTATCATTCAGAGGTCCCGGGTTCGTATCCGGGTAGCGAGCGAAAAATTTTCTTCTCTAAAATTGTCTCCTTTCACCTCCTTTCCTGCTCTCTAGCAATGTTCTGTTGTCTGCTTTCATTTCCACTTTCTGCCCCCACCCCCTCACTTCCTTTGCCCCCTCCTCTGGGCTCCTGACTCTTTCTGCAGCCTTTCTACTGCTACTCTTTGGCTCGTCCTTACTGCTGTCTTTCTGCCACACCCCTGATCTTCTGGTAGGAAAGATCTACACCTAGCTTTCTCGGACAAGGGCGAAAAATCTCGGAAGGGCCCGTGTGCAAGTTGCGCACGTTCAAGACCCCTTGGTGGTCTAAAATCGATAAGAGTAGGCTTCGGCCGCCACCCGGGCGAAATTCAAAATTTCCTACCAACTGAAAATATTAGGAGTGTCCCGCGCGCTCATATGACCTATGCAGTTGCGAGCGCCGTAAAACACTTTACAAAAAAAAAACAAAAAAAACAAGACTTCGACCACCACTTTTCTCTTCTGCAATGGTTGGTCGTCTTAAGCAATTTCGACTTTTGTTTTCTAACTCTCATTTCAGTTTCCTTTCTTTAGAAATACATGTAGAGTCTAGTGATCTATAATAATATTGCATATCAATGCTAAACCTTGCTCTAAACCTTGCTAAACAAATAGGTAAATCAGTAGACAAAAGTAAACGTAGGCCTGCCCTATGAACTAAATGAAATATTAATAATAGGCGGAAGAAATTACGCCCAATAGATCAGAAAATTATGTAGCGAATCGGTTCTTTGCGAAATGTCATAATCTGCATTATACTTATACTGCATACATAATACATCTCAAAAGCAGTAAAACTCACCTCGTCGTCGGTGTCGCCCCCTCCAGACGCACCCTCGACCTCCTCACTCATTTCTGTTTTGAGTATAAAAGTAGACAAAAGTCACAAATAACAACAGAACATGCATCGATGATGTTGTATCTTCAAAAAGTGGAAAATGCCAAATCTAAGGTTTTTGAGTAAAGTCCAACATGTATTCGCGGAGCATAAAGACCACACACACACACACACACACGCACCACTATATGTTATTATGTAACACCAATATTACGAGAAGAAGAAGAAGAAGAAGATTCAAGAAGAGGAAGATTCAAGAAGAAGAAGAAGAAGAAAAGAAGAAGAAGAAGAAGAAGAGAGAGAAAAAGAAGTGGAGGTAGAGGAAGAAAGAGGAGGAGGAGAAAGAAGCACGAAGAGGAAGATGTGATGGAATTCTTGTAGGAGCGAAATCGGGACTGGTGTGAAGGGAGTTAAGGAAACAACAAGAGCAACAACTACTCACCCTCGGGGTTGCAGACGGGCACACCTTCACAGTCTTGCACTTGGAAACTGTCCCCTGCACAGATGAATCAAAAGGAAGTTTTAAATTTGACCTGAAGTCCTAATATAATAATAATAGATAGCATTTGTATAGCGCATATCCCCGCTCAACAGCAGGCTCTATGCGCTTTACACTATATTATTACCCCAGCAGACCATAGAACATTCCGAAACA
>NW_004797530.1:450312-451466 GCF_000002075.1 Aplysia californica
AGAGAGAGAGAGAGAGAGATCGAAAGAAAGAGGTCGAGATCGAGAGAGAGAGAGATCGAAAGAAAGAGGTCGAGAGAGAGAAAGAGATCCGAGAGAGAGAGAGTGAGAGAGACAGAGAGAAAGAGAGAGAGGGGGAGAGACAGAGAGAGACAGAGAGAGACAGAGAGAGACAGAGGCAGAGAGAGAGAATGCCCTACTTAAAATAAATTATAACCCCCGCCTCCGCCCTAACATAAAACAACTCTAATAAATAGACCGAAAATTTTTTTGAAAAGACACATTTGAAAAAAAGAAGAAGAAATGAAATGAATGAACAATCTGTCCTTACTCGGGCAGTCGTGGTCATTGTGACAGGCGATTCTCTCGTACTGTTGACCTGGGCAGGGCTTCCCGCCGTGCGCGGGGCGGGGCTTGGAGCAGCTGCGGGACCGGATCTGGTAGCCCCTCCCACAACGCGGCGCGCGGCAGTAGCCGAAGTTGGTCCATGAGCTCCAGCCCCCGTCAACTGGCAGGAGAAGACGTGACAGTCGTTATGATTGATTGATTGATTAATAAATTGATTGCTTGATTGATTGATTGATTGAAAGTGTGTTTGTGTGTGTGGCATACAGACAGACACAGACAGACAGACTCACACACACACACACACACACACACACACACACACACACACACACACACACTTACACACACTTACACACAAAAATATCTACACTCATCCACAAAAGCAAAGATCAGCAAACAGTTAGTGTAAGAGTGATAATAAATATAAAAGTAAATCTCATGCCTCCTTTCGGAATTTATTTGACCTTGTATGGGGTCTCCACTCCCCGCGAAGCCAAAGTGGGTCACCCTTCGAGAAAGGATCATTTAACTTATTTAAATAATGGTCGAAATGTGCTTTTCCCAGAACGATAAACATGAAGTCTTACCCGGGCACGGCTTTCCGCCATAGCACTGCTGCTTCTGGTTGGCAGGCCCATCACACTTGTCCCCTCCATACTGTGGCCTTGGACTGTCGCACGACCTTGACCTTTCCCTGACCCCTCGTCCGCATGTGGTGGAGCACAGAGTGTAGGAGCTCCACAGGGACCATCCTCCGTGAACTGGACAACATAGGATTGTGCTTATGACCAAGTATGAAATATATATAT
>NW_004797530.1:451580-452771 GCF_000002075.1 Aplysia californica
ATATAATAAAAAAAAAGAAATACAAACTTGAAGGTAGGATGAACGACCCGTGTGTCCAAGCTAGAGTTTTCAATTGTTTTTCTTTTTTTGTTTTGTTTTGCTTTGTTGAAATATCGCGTGATGAATTTGGCGTATTTTTTAAAATCATCCGGTATATCAAGCTGCGGTAACCTAAGGAGAACTTGATAATTTAGATCATATTCTAAGGGCACCCAGTGACAGCAGTAGGCTACAAGTAAATGCATCTGAATATATGTAAAATAAAAACATAGCTCTTCATCCCATACTGTTTGACCTTCTGCGCAATATCCGGGTAAGCCGTGAAGATCATTGTGGCCAGCAGCAAATTAAGCAGGAGTGCCAATTTTATTTTTCCGGGTGGGGGGGGGGGGGGGGCTGGAAACGAATAATTACAAATAAAAAGGACTTACGAGGTTTCTGTTCGAGCTTTGTCGTCGTAAACAAACAACAACATTCAAGTGTTTGAAGATAAAGACTGACTTGATCTAATCTTCTCAATCTTATTGATAGTGGAGATGAAAGAAGATGACAGAACAGGACTAGAGACTGGGAAAAGACCCGAGAATAGAGAACATTTTAGAGAAAAACATTTTTCATCGCTGTCAGGTTTCGATCCCGATACCTTTTGAATGAAAGGCGAACACTGTACCTCTCGACCACGACAGCCCCCTTTTGAGACTCGGGGGCAGCGGGCTGTGGTTGTGGTGATGTTAGGTCCGTGTAATTTGCTACAGCAATATCGCCTATAAAAAAAGGAAAAAAACCAACAACACAAAAACGAAGAAGAAAGAAAGAGAGGGCACGCCCACCTCACAGATCATCTGTTTAATTAAAGTTAAAGTGGCAACATAATAATTTGTTTGGTTTCTTTTTCGTCTTTCTCTTTCAAGAAAAACAAAACAAAAAACTCTTCGCTACCTGGGCACTTGACCATCTCGCATCGCTTGACCTGCGACTCCGGACCCTGGCAGTCCTTCCCGCCAAACTGAGGGAGAGGCGAGTCACATGACCTGGTCTTCCGGTAGGAGCCTGGGCCACAGGTGGTGCTGCAGGAGGAGAACTCGCTCCACTCACTCCACGCGCCGTTCACTGGTGGACACAGTGTGGAATATAATAAGACATATGAAATTATATAATATACAGGTATATCATATTATATTATATTATATT
>NW_004797530.1:453845-455663 GCF_000002075.1 Aplysia californica
ACACACACACACCACCACCAACAACAACAACAGTGATAACAACAACAACAACAACAACAATAACAACAACAACAGCCACGACAATAGCAAACCACCACCACCACCACCAACCACAACAACAACAACAAAAACACCACAACAGCGACAATACAGCAACAACAACATCACCACTACCACCACCACCAATAATAATAATAATAATAATAATAACAACAACAACAACAACAACAACTACAGCCACGACAATAACAAACCACCACCACCACCACCACCAACAACAAAAACAGCAACAACAACACCACCACCATTAACAACAATAACAACAACCAAATAGAACCTACTTCCCCACCACCAAAACAACCAGCACCAAAAAACAGCAACAGCAACATCACCACCACCAACAACAATAACAACAACAACAACAACAACAACAACAACAACTTCACCACCACCACCACAACCACCACCACCAACAACAAAACCAACTTCCCCACCACCACAACCACCACCACCAACAACAACAACAACACCAACATCAACAACACCTGACCTGGGCAGTAGAAGTTGACCATGCAGGGCTGAGACTGGACGTTCTCGTAGTCGTTTCTGTCGCAGTCGTCACAGACTTTGGCTCGCGACCTCCAGCCCGCCCCGCACGACACGGAGCAGGGTGACCACTCTTCCCACTCCACCACCGGCCGGTTGTCCCCGCGAGACGCTGAGTACGCATGCCCGGAAGACATATCTATGTCGAAAAGGGGCGAGGAGAAAAAAAGGGGAGAGGGGGGGGGGGGGAGACAGATGTGGGGAGGGATATAATATTATGGTCGCTTTTAAGCACAGCGGGCTATCCCGGAAAAAAAATGCTGTTTTGAGAAATTTGAAGGTAACGTTTTTGCCCCTTGTTCAGTTTCTTTAAAAGACATGGAGAGTTTCCTCTGTAACCAACAAACATATATTGTTCACACAAATGAAACCAAACTTCTCCAATAGGCTGGGCAATACCCCCTTTTGGTGTAGATCAATATTTCTAGAAACCTCCGAAATCACAATGTAGGCCTACTGCTTATATTTTATTGTTGTATGCGTTGTAAAGCACCCATACCTACGTACCATAATATAATCGTGGTAGGACCGGAATATAAATGCCAGTCATTATAATAGAACAACAGCAGCAGCTACAGGAATCCAGCCTACCATAGTAAACTTACATCTCCCTCCCGGCCTTGACCAGATGAAAGGCGTGGTGGTTTCAACTTTGGCTCGTTGCGTCATGGCTGGGGTGACAGGAGCTGTGAACAAAGGGGCGGGGCCACCGGGAGGTGGGCGGGGCGACAAATCTGAGCAAGGTGTGCATCGGAACCGGTTTCTGCCAAGTTTGATCTGAATAAAAAAAGAAAAAAAAGTTTACGAACAACACTCTTCTGACAAGGGCTAAGAATGTCAACAAGGATCACAACAGACAGACAGACAGACAGACAGACAGACAGACAGACAGACAGACAGACATATATATAGATAGACGGATAGATAGATAGATAGATAGATAGATAGATAGATAGATAGATAGATAGATAGATAGATAGATAGATAGATAGATAGAACCAGTGCCCTGTATAAATTAAATAACACAGTAAATTAATATACATTTCTAACGAGTATATTGAATAGACAACGTGGATTAATTGATTTATACTCCCAAAGCTTAGCGAATGCAATTGCTAGACAATTTTTCCAAAAGAGATAGGAATGGATAATGATATATTTCATATTCCATATTATTTCCTCTTCCTCCTCCTCCTCCTCCTCCTCCTCCTC
>NW_004797530.1:458097-459234 GCF_000002075.1 Aplysia californica
GGGGGGCAGGGGCTCAAGCCCGTGAGCCCTTCACTACCCTCCGCCACTGAGCGCAACCTACTTGGAAAACAGATGGGTGAGCGTTAAACATTAGGATGATTTAGGCCTTTTGAGAGCATTCGAGCTGAGATACAAATGGTGAACAATGTCACCGATGTCTGTTACAGACATGGCAGTTTATGATAATGAATAATCATTGCAGGATCCTGGCTCGATAGAGGAGCCTGAATAATAGTATGATTAGCACGATTGAAAGCTGCAACATGGCTACACTTCTTGCAGATAGAACGGACATAAAAGGAGAGAGAGAGAGAGAGAGAGAGAGAGAGAGAGAGAGAGAGAGAGAGAGAGAGAGAGAAATTGGGTGACGAACCAAGATGTCTGTTTCAGATCTGGCTCTCCATTGATTAAAATGTAAGAGGAACTAGAAGGATACGGAAGTTGAGGACCTACAGTTGCATAATAAGAATCCGTTGCCTTTTATTGTGGGGAGACGATGTTGGGCCCTTCAGCGGAAGTACGGGTTTGTTTTACAGTGTCTAAAAGTCTTAAAAGACATTTTCCCAGGATTCAGGTCCGATATAGAGGAAACAATAAACTGGGCAGATTTCATGATTTAATTTACAGAAATAACTCTGCAGGTAATCACCCATCTTCATCTTTTACAACATTATTGCGTGGGGGTAGAAAACAAATAGAAAATAATGCCCCCCCCCCCACCCCCCAATGAGAAAACAAAGCCAGAAAAAAAAAAAAAATCCACCCGTTAACCACTTCACTGCCAGACCCGAAAATTGAGTTATGTAGTAGGTTTTAGATAAAACGCATCCCTACATTTTATAAATCCCAGTTTATTAGACACACAGATTCATTGAAGGCTCCTTTTTTGTTTGAAGTGAGTGGTTTGGTCATGTCGTTGTCCCCTCTCAATCTCCAACACTTGCGATCCCACAATGCGACAGTGAGCTGACTTCTCGGAGACCTTTTTTGGTTTTTTTGTTTTTGTAAAGTGTTTTACGGCGCTTGCAACTGCATAGGTCATATGAGCGCGCGGGACACTCCTAATATTTTCAGTTGGTAGGAAATTTTGAATTTTGCCCGGGTGGTGGCCGAAGCCTACTCTTATCGATTTTAGAC
>NW_004797530.1:459357-460559 GCF_000002075.1 Aplysia californica
CTCCGAGATTTTTCGCCTTTGTCCGAGAAGGCTAGGTGTAGATCTTTCCTACCAGAAGATCAGGGGTGTGGCTGAAAGACAACAGTAAGAAGAAGCGAAGGAGTAGCAGTAGAAAGGCTGCAGAAAGAATCAGAAGCCCAGAGGAAGAGGCCAAGGAGGTGAGGGGGTGGGGGCAGAAAGAGGAGACGAAAGCAGACGACAGAAAATTGCTAGAGAGCAGAAAATGAGGTGAAAGGAGACACATTTAGAGAAGAAAATTCTCAGTAGCTACCCAGATTCGAACCCGGGACCTTTTGAATGAGAGGCTAACACCTTAACCTCTAGGCCACGAGAGCCCCCTTGGAGACCTTTTTGTTTACAAAACAGTGCCCCCCTCTTCATACTCCTATTATCTTTAAAAAAAAATTCTCAGCCACTCGAACATGGTGGACAAGAAGAAGAAAAACTAATTACCTACCTTCAGAGATTATTTTTTTAAAAACGTTTAGACATGCAGAAGTAAGACCGGTAAATGAAAAGATGACCAGATACATACATATTATTGCACAGATTTTCTTCTATCAACAAGGGGCTATGAATACTATGATTATGTTGCAAAGTACAGTCTACTGGAATTAAGCTCCTGGTATTTGGCATGGCGTATGCAAATGGGGTATATGGGGGAGTTATGGGCAGGGCATGGGTTATGGGAAGGGCATGGGTTATGGGTGGGGTATGGGGATGGAGGGATGAGGGTTTGGAGCAGGGGTATAGAAGAGTTATGGGCAGGGCATGGGTTATGGGAAGGGCATGGCTTATGGGTGGGGTATGGGGAAGGAGGTATGAGGGTTTGGAGCAGGGGTATATCGCTATTTTCTCGCTTTCCGCGCCCTTCCACAGACACAAAAGGACATTTATGAATTCGCCTCTACTTTTAAGTCCAATCAGACAGTCTCGAACCAGGCAGTGAAGGGGTTAACCCCCCCCCATCCTACACACACACACACACACACACACACACACACACACACACACACACACACACACTCTCTCTCTCTCACACACTAATCCCTCTCTTTATTACGAGCGTCAGTATCCGGGTATATTTTATCAATCTTTTTAGGTGGGTTTTTTTTTCTCACTGTAAACATACACTTGCACGTACCTATAACAAAAAAGAACAAGGAAAAAAAACCCCTCTCTCTCACTTATTCTCTCTCTCT
>NW_004797530.1:461310-463147 GCF_000002075.1 Aplysia californica
CTACTACTACTACTACTACTACTACTACTACTACTACTACTACTACTACTACTACTACTACTACTACTACTACTACTACTACTACTACTAGATAGCATCTGTGTAGCACAAAGTCCCTGTAAACTGTAAACAGCAAGCTCTATGCGCTTTAAAATACCATAGCAGCTGAGAACATTCTGAAACAATTTCAACTTTCTGGGAAGCGTAGAGTGCAAGCTGCCATTATTAAGTGCTAAAATACCAACATACTGACACGATCTTTCGCTGTCTATGGCCGGATACCCGCTACCACCTGGGTGAAATGAGGAAAATATATTGACATTATGTACAGTGCCTTTCCCAAGGCAGGACACAACGTTGGGCCTGATGCTCGAACCCACGGACCCTCAACCTCACAATTACGAATCTGGTAGCCTAACCACAAGACTATAGAAGCCCCCAACAAGCGACTGATCTTCAGTATTCTTTTGAATCATTTTATGTCCCTATAGATTTATGTATTATTACCTGACATAAAATACATACACGTAGACTACAGTCGAACCTGCTCAAACCGCTACCCGTCCTAGATAATCACCTGTACAAACGAAAACTTCCTTTTTCCAACCTTGCGTTAAAAAAAAATCAAAATCAAAATGACACTGTCCATTCTAAAACGATCAATTTTCTCCTCGACAGAGAGTGATCGACTGGGACAATTAAAAAAATGTGGGTGTTTTTTACGTCACTATCGACACAATTTAAAACATTTAGGAGACAGGCTTTCGACCATGAGACAGATACAGTGCCCCATCAGAATGACCGATCTACTCGATAAGAATGTTTCCCCCCTTTCGGGAATCGAACTCACTACACCACAGTCGTTGGTGGAGCAATTTTGACTGTATTACAAAAATATACGGCCAATAAGAGTGATAAGCGGGGTAAAATACTTTGTAAGAGGGGAGAAGAGAGACCAAGGAGAAGGAGAAAGAGAGGGGACACAAGAGGAGGGAGACAAAAAGGATAGATATCATAATGATATTTTGAATTAAAGACACTAGACATGTCTAGTAAGCCTGTCTTATTTCTTCTTAGGCTTGTGGGAAATATTCTGCCTTAGAATTACAAAGTTCTATCTGACAGTTTTGGCCGTTTTGAGTTACTTAGTCAATGAGGTCAGAAACCAATTAATGTTTCATCTGCTCTATCAAAAATCGTAAGATTATTCGGAGTCGTTATCAACATATTCAAAGATTTGCATTCGAAAAAGATTGACATGGTGTGAAACGAAACATTCTAAACTTCAAATTTCTCGAAACTAGGTACTGAGCAGATAGAGCTTTGTATCTCTAGGGTAGCGAATAGTTAAGTAAGAAGAAGGATTAAGCTAGAAGAAAGGTTTTGATGAATGGAGCATGGATATTATTTGACAATGTGTTTAAGGTCTTCCCTACACCTAGTGCGTCCTATCGTATACGGATTTCCCCAAATTCGGCTGTCACTTATTGTACAGCAATGCACTTCACATGACTCTGGCTTCACTCCAACTATCCAGGGGGGAATTCAGAGACAGCATCGTCTGCTGCTAGATGAAGAACTCTCCTGTCTTTAGAGGCAAATTACTTGGCATTCACCGAGACTCTCGTCTGACCGAGATCGGAGGAACAAAACGTTGTGTAGTGCCTCTTAACGCGCTCTCTCTCAAGCCTCTCTTTTCTCCTCCATGATTCGATTAGCTGCTTTTCTTTTATTTCTGTTTCTAGGATCCATTAATTTCACGTATTCACTCAATGTAAATGAATCGTTTTTTCTCACAACTCTTATTTAGAGTGATTTTGACGTTTTCTCCCCCCCC
>NW_004797530.1:463804-466549 GCF_000002075.1 Aplysia californica
GAGAGAGAGAGAGAGAGAGAGAGAGAGAGAAAGCTGATTGATTATGTCACACACTGTGCTCGTTATTTCAGCGTTTATTTTTATTGCTGTTGATTGTTTTTCTTGTATTGCTTTTGACATTATTGTTGCCTTTGGCGATGTTGTTGCTGTTGTTGCTGCTGCTGCTGTTGTTGCTGCTTCTGCTGTTGCTGCTGCTTCTGCTGCTGCTGCTTCTGCTGCTGCTGCTGTTATTACTCTTGCTGACGCTACTGCTCTCGCTAATGTTATTGATGTTGCTTCTATAGTTGTTGCTGTTATTTTTGCAGCTGCTGTTTCTATTATTTTTGCAGATGCTACTGCTAGTGTTGTTGTAGGCGGTGTTGGTGTTGGTTCTGTAGTCGTTATTGTTGTTGTTGCTTTATCATACCCTGTTTCCTTTAAATATCAAAATACGAAGGAGGGAGAGCAGATGGCGTGAGCCTCAAAGGATTTGAACAGCATTTTCCATTACACGATTAGCCTGGTTGGTGTAGGGGGACATGATGTGGACCCTCGAGTCATCAGATAAGGGATTTAGATAGATTGTCTCCTCTTCTCTCTCAATGGAATTGGTAATTTTGTCGAAAAATGAAAATGTGCCCCAGGCTGCTGATTGCTAATATTCTAAGCAAGTGGTTGGCGGGTTCTCTGGTGTGGTTTGCTCATTCTTTCCTATCAAACATCTGCCGTCCTATCTCTCTCTTTCTTCTTTTTTGTATTGTTGATATTCTCTTGTAACGCTTCTAATATTTGGCACTTATAATATGACCTTATTGTGTTGCAAGTGCAGCAAAATTCTTCCTAAAAAGGAATATTCTAACCCTACCGCCAGTGAAGGATGTATCATGTAGGGAATTTAAAGGAGGTACTCCTGATTATTAATCAGTCTTTTAAGTCCATTTTCCCAATGAAAATCACAATGCATCTAAGTTGTTGGGGACTTTAGCGTTAAGACCAGCGTAAAATCATACAAAAATATATCAATCATGTTTTGACACCCCCCCCCCCCACCACCACAAAACCCCAAACAAAACACAAAACAAACAAACAAACAAAAAAACAACAACAAAACAACCCAACAAGCCCAAAAGAGAACAAAACAGATTCGAGGACTTACACCGCTCTCAGGAATATCAAATTTAAAAAGAAAATTGAAAGCGTACAATTCTCAAAGGCCTCGTACTGAAAGAAGCAATTATTCAGTTTACCACGAGGAATGTCCACAGAATTGGAAATCTAAACCAAAAAAGAACAATTTTATTCTGCGGTCCTACACCAGGAGCCAAATATTTCGCCTTGCTCTTCAAACGACCCCCCCCCCACCCTTCCCCACTCTGCTTCCGCGCTTCATCTGCCATTGCCATGATTTTTTTATTGCCTCCTCCAACAACTCTGTTCCCAGCTCTCTCGGCCTCGTCACAAGAATTTCGGACGCCAAACCTAACAGCCCCTTTGGATGAGAACCATACATCCCCAGCATGGACAACGTTAAAAGAAAGGAAATAATATTCTATATGGATAAACTATCAGATAGGAAAAATCCACACACTGGTGTGTGTGGTTAGTATAGAAGTGACCAGACCAGCCCGTGAACCAGACGACCCGAAATTATGCGCATCGGATCCGGAAGTCGTGCTAGGAATTCCCTGCCGAGAGAATCGGCGTCATTCCCTAATTGTTTTACCCTGGAGTATCTGAGCTCATCTATCAAAGAGCTGGGACTCGTCAATGGCCGCCGCAGTCCCCGGGGGCCCAGAGCTCTCTGATGATCCCATGGAAATGGGTTAAAAGAAAGGGATTCCCATTGTCAGTTTGTTAATGGCGGAGTCTGCTCAAATTGCCTTCCTCCTTGCTACGATCGCCCTTGTAATGATTACTTATTCATAGTAACAAAACAACGATTGTACATTAGCATCACTGTAAAACTCGTTTTATTTTTCTGTCAATTCAAGCATTTTGAGAAACTGATTTATAATTCTTTTCTAGCATTTAGTGATATGTCTATAGTCACATATCAGTGTGGTCTCGATAACCGCATGGTCATATATATGGATAGTGTTATACTTCAATCGTGTGACTGGAAAAAATAGGTCAATTTTTTTTTTGCTGTTCTAAATCTATCGGTAAGGGTGCACAAGTCTTCTTTAAAAAATCATGAGTCAGTATGCAATAAATTAATAGTATAAAATGTAGTGGGCTAACTTTTGTGTGTTTTCTCATCATTTAAATCGAAAGGATTTTTTTAACATGTTGAACAATGTTCAAGAAACCAGCTATACAATCAAAGCCTGGCACCGTCGACATTTGTCCTCCTCTAATGAATGACTTCAAAATTCTTCCGAATCAAATTATAATGTCCTTGATCCTACAAGGCTGCGTGCGTGCACAATGTCTAGATGTATCGTGATTCATGCAGGCATGGTTGTTAGAAACGTTGGTCTTTGTTTCAGGCCTTTCCTGAGCCAAATACAAGTACATGTAAGCTGATGTAAGAACCACTCAGTAGTTTTCTTGAAGTAGAGAAAAGTAATTTTGAATTTTGCCGACATGCACAAAACTTATCCATGTCTGACAATGAACAGTTAATACATTTATTCATTCATTCAATCATTCATTCATTCATTTAAATAGTCACTAATTAGGAGTCAGATCTGAAACAGATATCTGCGATCACAGTACGTCACTCATATCAAAACAGATGGCATGTTAATCCCCCCCCCCCCCCCC